>NW_006921981.1:1968598-1977612 GCF_000298275.1 Orycteropus afer afer | reverse complement strand
GGCTCAAGTATAGCAGGGATTGTGGGGCTGGTGCAGGATAGGGCAGTGTTTCATTCTGCTGTGCATGGGGTCGCTATGAGTCAGAAAGGACTCGACGGCACTTAACAACAACAACAACAACAAACTTCTGACTGCTTATTCGGCAGTCTGAAGGACAGTGTCCTTTCAACTTGTGAGCTCTAACCTAGATCTGGGTGTCTTGGATCAGAAAGAGAGAGGGAGAGAGAGAGAGAGCCAGCGGGTTGGCTCATGATGAAGAGGATAAGTGGTAATATGAGGACTGGACCAATCTCCACATTTTGGGGATTGGATTCATGTTGATCCTTACTACCCTGATGACATGAGATCAGAAATATGGAGATCCAACCCAAGAAAGAAGAAAATGCTGAGGATGCATGACAACTGAGCATCCAGCTTAGAGAGCAACAGTTCAGATCACAGGAGGGCAGGTGACTCTAGATTTTTCCCCAAGAAAAAGAATGATAGACTCATGACACCAAAACCAAACCAAACTCACTGCTGTGAAGTTGGACTTGACTCATAGAGACCCCTCCTTGGGTTTCTGAGACAGTATCACCACAGAAGTAGATTGCCCCATCTTCCTTCTGAGGAGTAACTGGTGGGTTTGAACCACCAGCCTTTTGGTTAGCACTCAAATGCCTTAGGCACTACACTACCAGAGCTCCCAGACTAATGATAGTTATGAATAATTTGGATTTCTGCTAAAAATTTTAGGATGAGGCATATATAAATCAAAACAAACAAATAAACAAGCAGAGAAAAGCATGAGGTGTCAAGCCATACAAACCTTAAACTCAGTGTACATAATATGTATTAGGACTGACTGTGTATGTTATATCTAGTGTCAAGTGGTTTAAATTTGAACATAGCAAAATTAGAAACTGTTCCTGTGAGGTTAAAAGTGTAGCTAAGCTTTAAAGGAAACAATCTCTTCTTTCGTTCATAGCTTTCTATCTTGTGTTTCCTCTGCTTGAGATGTTCTTCCAAATACGTTTGACTTACTCACTATATTAATTCTTAGAGTCTTTACTCAAACATTACTTCCCTGCTCAATCTAAGAAAAATACTTTTTTTTATCACTTTATATAATTTATTCTGCTTTGTTCACTTTATTTAAACAACAACAACAACACATACACACACACACACACAACAATTGACTCTGACTGTTGGTGACTCCATAAGGTTTTCAGTGGCAGATTTTTTGGAAGTAGGTCACAAGGCCTTTCCTCTAAGGAGCCTCCAAGTGGACTTGAACCTATAACATTTTGGTTAGTAGCTGAGTACATTAACCATTTGCACTACCCAGGAATATCCATTTTCATTATAGGATATATCCATCCCCAGTTCCTAAAATTGTGCTATTTTCCAAATTGTTTATTTCTATATGGTTTTTTACGGTGTCCCAGGACTTATATCATTATCTCAAAAAAGTGCTCAAAAAAGTCTTGTGGAATTAATGAATGAATGAACCCAACGGAGAACAGAAATTGTCTGTTTTGTTCACCATTTTATCTTCAACCTCTTGCCAGTAGTCTGTTGTTGTGATTGTTGTTGTTATGTGGCATCAAGTCGTCTCCAGCTCACTACAGAAGTGGAATGCCCAGTCTTCCTTCCGAGGAGTGGCTGGTGGGTTTGAACCGCCAACCTTATGGTTAGCAGTCAAGTGCCTTAGGCACTATACCACCAGAGCTCCTTGCCAGGTGTCTAGCACACAGTAAGTATTCCAGAAATATGTGCTGAAGGAACTGAAACAAGTATGAGATTTCTCTTTGGGAATTTCACACAATTGAAAAAAAAAATCATTAGTTCAATGGAATTTGGGATGGATGATGAAATGTTTCTCTCTCCTTTTCCTTGGATGACCTCACAGTCTAAGCTACAAGTGTTGAAGATGTGTGATGTTCTCTCAAACTTGAGTAAGTGGACCGCAAATAAGCATGATCACTAACCTAGTCAAAAGTTGTTGTTGTTGTTGTTATATGCCTTCGAGTTGGACCCAACTCATAGCAACCCTTCCTTGGGTTTCTGAGGCGGTATCACTATGGAAGTAGATTGCCCAATCTTCTTTCCGAGGAGTGGCTGGTAGGTTTGAATCCCCAGTCTTCTGGTTAGCAGTCAAGTGCTTTAGGCACTATGCTACCAGAGCTCCCTAAAAATTGGTAAGTATACCTATACCCAGGGTCAGTATCAATTCTTAGTCCCTTTGGAGCTCTATCAATGGCAGATACCCTTCCTCTTGCTTCCCTTTCCTATATTCAAAACAATCCATAGCTTATCCAAATTTAGGAAATAAGGTAAAAATGTTTTGTACATCATTCCTTAAGATAGCCATTAAGATAGAATTCCTTACAATATGAAATGAAGTGAATAATCCAAGTATAATCAGCAAGCACAGACAAGCTCTGGAAAACAGGCAGTTATAAAACTGTGAACAAGGAAGGTTGGTAATCTGGTAAATTTGCTCTCTTTCTCGTTTGTTTGTCTGCAAATGTTCCGTAGTAAGTTAGTTTTATATTTTTATTGGGGAAACATATTTACATAAAGCTTCTTGATAGATCTATTTATTCATGGCATATTTTTCACAAATCACAAAGGGAAGTAAAAAATTCACATTCATCAAGATTTAAGAAAGCACTAACTGAAATAGTATTCCATTGCTTATTTTCATGTTTTTAAGAGCCAAGGGTGTGTTTCATCTCTAATTTGGGAGTTCTACTTTTAATCAGCAAGTACTGACAAAACAAGGGATGTCATTCATCTTGAGGTTGAAGACAAGATTCTACCTGCTGTCTCTGTGAACCTTAACTGTTGTCCAACTTTCAAATAAACTTTGGCGAGAATGTATTTGGAAATAAAGATTATGGGTCCGTATGTGCACAAATATGTGTGTGTGTGTGTACATGTATCTATACACAAAAACACATACAAAAAACATATACACATACACAGAGAAGCAAAGATAACTCAAAATTTTCAAACTAATTTAATTTACATGCATATATCCTTATTTACATCAATATATTTACTACTCTGGATTAGTAATAGCTGTGACATAGATTTTTGTCAAATGAATAAGAACAGTGATTTTTTTTTTTTTAACTTTACCCAGGATACAGAGAGAGGAGGAGTAACTCACTGTCACTGCTTGTCTGGCTGTCCAGGGCTGCCTTGTGGCAACATCCTGTACTGATTGAATGTGTTCTGCAAGAGATGCTCCAGTGTTTCCTGTGGATAACATATGGGTCATACAGAGAAGGAGCTGAGCTGGAGCTCCTGAGAGGAAGAGGGGACTCTAGCAGTGTGAGCCTAGGTGGAGTGAAGCACCAGGCAAACAGAGCCAGGGGTGGAGCTTTACTGGGGCCCTTATACATCAAAGTGACAGGAGCCTACAGGTTCCCCAGTACAGCCTTGAAAGCATGTACAAGAGAGTGGGATTATTTGGCTTACACTGTAATTTGCTCTTTAAGAAAGGCAAAATTGCACAAGACAGTCTTTATCAAGATAGTAAGAACAAAGTCTTGGGATTTTCCTTGAATTTCTATTTCTCCATTTTCCACATCTAATGTAAAAGAATTGAACAATTAATTGGTTAATATTCAACCATTTCAGGAAGTAGCATATGATCATGAACCAATGATACTGAAGGAGGAAGTCCAAGCTGCACTGAAGGCACTAGTGAAGAACAAGGATCCAGGAATTGAAGGAATACCCATTCAGATGTTTCAATAAACAAGTGGAGCACTGGAAGCACATCTTTATGCCACAAAATTTGGAAGACAACTACCTGGCCAACTGACTGGCAGAGATCCATATTTATGTCCATTCTAAAGAAAGATGATCCAACAGAATGTGGAAATTACTGAACAATATCATCAATATCACACACAAGTAAAATTTTTCTGAAGATAATTTAAAATCGGTTGCAGCAGTGTGTTGTTCTTGTTGTTATGTGCTACCAACTCGTCTCTATTCATCGCGACCCTATGCACAACAGGACGAAACACTGCCGGGTCCTGTGCCAGCTTCATGATACTTGCTATACCTGAGCCCATTGTTGCAGCCACTGTGTCAATCCACTTCATTGAGGGACTTCTCCTTCTTAGTTGACCCTTCACTTTACCAACCATGATATCCTTCTCTTTGGTCATGACAACATGACCAAAGTAGATAAGACTAAGTCTGGACATTCTCACTTCTAAGGAGCATTCCAGCTGCACTTCTTCCAAGGACAGATTTGTTAGTCCTTTTAGCAGACCATGGTACTCTTAGCATTCTTCTCAGACACCACAACTCAAAAGCGTTAAATTTTCTTCGGTCTTCCTTATTCATTGTCCAGCTCTCATATGCATATGAAGCAACTGAAAATACTATGGCTTGGTATTTTAGTCACCTTAGTAACTTGGCTCCTTAGTCTTCAAGGAGATATCTTTGCTGTTCATCACAGCAAAGAGGTCTTTTGAAGCAGATTTGCCCAATGCAATACGTCATCTGATGTCTTGACTGCTGCTTCCATTTGTGTTGATTGTAGAACCAAGTAATCTGAAGTCCTTGACAAATTCAGTTTTTTCTCCATCCACCATCAAGGTGTTTATTGGACCAGTTGTGAGGACTTTTGTTTTCTTTATATTCAGGTATAATCCATACTTCAGACTGTAGTCTTTAATCTTCATCAGTAAGAGCTTCAAGTCATCCTTACTTCTTTCAGCAAGCAAAGTTGTGTTGTCTGCGTATTGCAGGTTGTTAATGAGTCTTCCTCCAACCCTGATGGTATGTTCTTTATATAATCCAGCTTCTCAGATTATTTGCTCAGCATACAAATTGAATAAGCATGGTGAAAGTATACAAATCTGTTGCATTCCTTTCCTGATTTTAAACCATGCAGTATCCCCTTGTTCGACGACAGCCTCCTGATCTATGTACAGTTCCTCGTGAGTACAGTCAAGTGTTCTGGAATTACTATTCTTCTCAATGTTATCTATAATTTGTTATGATCCACACAATCAAATGCTTTTGCATAGTCGATAAAACATAAGTAAACATCTTTCTGGTATTCTTTGCTTACAGCTAAGATCCATCTGACATCAGCAGTTATATCTCTGCTTCCACATCCTCTTCTGAATCTAGCTTGCATTTCTGGAAGCTTTCTGTCAAAATACTACTATGACCATTTTTGAATTATCTTCAGTAAGATTTTACTTGCATGTGATATTAATGATGTTATTCGATAATTTCCACATTCTGTGGGATCATCTTTCTTTGGAATGGGTACAAATACAGATCTCTTCCAGTCATTTGGCCAGGTAGTTCTCTTCCAAATCTCTTGGCATAGATGAGTGAGTGCCGCCAGCACAGCATCTGTTTGTTGAAACATCTCAACAGGTGTTCCATCAATTGCTGGAGCCTTGTTTTTCACCAATTCTTTCAGTGCAGCCTTGAGTTCTTCCTTCAGTACCACTGGTTCTTGATCATATGCCTCCTCTTGAAATGGATGAACATTGACAAATTCTTTTTGGTTCAGTAACTCTGTGTATTCCTTCCATCTTCTTTTGATATTTCCTACATCACTCAATATGTTGCCCAAAGAATCCTTCAATATTGCAACTCGAGGCTTCAATTTTTTCCTTCAGTTCTTTCAGCTTGAGAAATGCCAAGTGTATTCTTGTCGTTTGGTTTTCTAACTCCAGGTCTTTGCACATTTCATTATAATAATCAGCTTTGTCTTATAGGATATTTTATGTGTTCCATTTCATTTTTGATAACTTGCAGTTTTCCTAGATTCATACTGCGTACATTCCATGAATGTTTGCATCTTTTTATACTTAGTTTGAGTCTTGCTACATCAGCCAATGGAGGTCCTGAAAGCTTTACTCCATCCATATCACTAATGTCATCTCTACTCTGAGAACTCAGCTGTTCCCCAGTCATATTTTGAGTGTCCAACCTGATGGACTCAACTTCTGGCACTATATTGGTCAATGTTTTGGGTCTATTCATTAAGTTTTCCAATAATATATCAGACAGTGTTTCACTGCTATTCATAAGGTTTTCATTGGTCAATTCTTTGAGAGGTGGATGGTCTCTTCCTTCTTCCCAGTCTATATTAGTCTGGAAGCTCCTCTGAAACTTGTCCACCACAGGTAACTCTGCTGGCTTATTGCAACACCAGTGGCATAGCCTCCAGTCTCATGACAACACACAAGCCACCACAGGACAACAAACTGACAGACAAGTTTGTCTCCTTTAGCTGTTTTTAACCATTCTACTAATTTCCAAGCTGTACCTGCAGCAGTATATTGACAGGGCATTCAAGCCAGCAATTCAAGCTGGATTCAGAAGAAGCAGTGGAACAAGGGATATTGTTATTGATGTCAGATGGGTCTTAGCCAAAAGCAAAGAATAGCAGAAATAAGTTTACATGTGTTTTATCGACTACGCAAAGGCACTCAACTGTGTGTATAATAACAAATTATGGATGACATTGTGAATTCCAGAACACTTAATTGTGTTCATGAAGAACCTGTACAAAGACCAAGAAGCACTCACTGATAAAGATTAAAGACTACAGTCTGCAGTATGGATTACACCACAACATAAAGAAAAAAAAAAAAAATTCTTACAACTGGGCCAACAGGCAAAGTCACAATAAATGGAGAAAAGATTAAAATTGTCAGAAATTTCATTTTACTTAGATCCACAATCAATGCTTATGGAAGCAGTATTCAAGAAATCAGATGACATATTGCATTGGGCAAATCTGCTTCAGAAGACCTGTAAGGTGTTAAAGAGCAAAGATGTTTACTCTGAAGACATCTAAGCCATGGTATTTTTAGTCATCTCACATGCCTATGAAATCTGGACAACAAATAAGGGAGACCAAAGACGAATTGATGCCTTTGAATTATTGTGTTGGTGAAGAATACCAAAAATATCATGGACTGCCAGAAGAACAAAGAAATCTGTCTTGGAAGAAGTGATAATGGGCATACTTTGACTCACGTACTTTGGTCATGTTGTCAGAAGGGACAGGTTGCTGGAGAAGGAAGTCATGCTTGGTAAAGTATAGGGTCACCATAAAAGGAGAAATGCCTCAATGAGATGGATTGATACAGTGGCTGTGACATTGGGCTCAAGCATAGCAAATATTGTGAAGATGGTGCAGGACTGGACACTGTTGCCTTCTGTTTTACTGAGTTGGAGGAAAATCAACAGCACCTAACAACAACAACAACAACAATATATAAGTATATATTAATGCTGCTTCCTAGCTGTTTCTCAGGCCTTTCTATTTCTCCCATCTCCACCAAACTCATCGCTCTCCAAGTTCCCATTGTTTAACCCCCAACTACTATAGTAGTCTTCAACAAATCTTCTTGTTTCTACGATGGAATCCCTATATCTATCATCATTAAAGCAATTTTCAAAAAATAAAAACAACCAGATCAATCTTGTCCTATTTAAAAGCTTCCAATAATAGTATGTAGAAGAAATATGTGCATTTGTAATCCTTACATGACCCAGCCTCTGCATACCAGTCTGACCTCATTTCGTATCACTTTCCCTGTCATCCGCTGCTCTCCAACCACTCTCACTGTCAAAACAGCTGACTAGCTGGTTTCTTCTCATCACTGAAATTTCAGATTTGATGCTGCATCTTCAGAGAGATTTCCCTTGTTCAATTAATCCAAAGCCACCAAGGCATACTCAGTCATAGCCCCTGACTTTGGTTCTCTGTGTAACAATCATTTCCATCTGGAAGGATTCTTGTGTATTCATTTATAGGTATAGCAGCTAGACTTTTAAGATGCCCCCCTCTATCCCCATCTCTTGGTTTTCATGTCTTTGTATAACTCTATCTCCTTGGGTATGAGCAGGGATTCTTACTTGCTTCTAACCAACAGACTATGACAAGATGATAGGATTTCACTTCTACGATTGAATAAGTTGCCATAAATTTGATTCTGATTCATGGTGATCACATGTACTTCATAGGGTTTTCAATGGTGGATATTTTAGAAGTAGATCACTACATCTTTCTTTCAAAATGACTGTGAGTGTATTTGTACCCTCAGTCTTTTAGCTGAGCATGTGAATCGCTTCCAACACCCAAGGACTCCCCCCTGTGATTGTTGTGGTTAGGTGCCATCAAGTCAGTTCCAACTCATAGCAACCCCATGTACAACAGAATAAAACACTGCCAAGTCCTGCACCATCCTCACAATCCCTGCTATACTTGATCCTGTTGTTGTAGCTACTTTGTCAATCCATCTCATTGAGGGTCTTTCTTTTTTCTCTGACCCTCTACCTTACCCAGTATGATATCCTTCTTGAGAGACTGATCCCTTCTGAAAACATGACTGAAGTGTGTGTAACCATGATTTGGTTACAGTACATGGCAGAAATAAGATGTTATTCCCTTGATTACAATACATTACATATGATTGTGGTAGCTAAGGTTATGGTTATGTGTCAATTTGGCTGGGCCTGATTTTGAGTGGCTGGCAGCTGGATGTAGTTATTCCCCATGATGATACAGTAATCAACTCCATGATGGAATCTACTGGAGCAGTTGAGTAGCTGCTTTAGGGATGTCGTCTGCTTCCAGTATATAGGAAGACAGCTCTGAGAAAGGTCTCTGAGATTCTTGGCATGCTTGGGCCCTGCATGTAGCTGAGTATTCGTTCAGCAGTCTCCATGTTGTCTACTGATCTCGGGACATGTTGCTGGATAATCTTGGGACTGTGACCTTTTACTTGTCAACCTTGGGTTTGTCAGCCTCAGCAGCCAGCAGTTGCTTGAGTTAAGAGATACCTCTTCTCCAGTGGGCTGGAAGCAAAAAGTAGAGCTAAAGCCCAAGGTCGAAGGGCTTTCATTCAGCTCCTGGAGCTAGCACTTTGAATTCGGGCTTCTAGCCTCCTAGCCTATAAGAGAATAAATCCCTGTTTACTTAAACCACATACTTGTGGTATTTTCTTTTCTTTTTTTTTTTTTTT
>NW_006921981.1:1963334-1967580 GCF_000298275.1 Orycteropus afer afer | reverse complement strand
AGACTCTTTCTCCTTTGCTAATTTTGAAGAAGTAAAGAAGTAAGCTACCAACTTGTAAAAGGATCCCTGCCCCAATGCCATGTGGCAAGGAACTGTTGTTGGCCTCTAGTAGAGCCAAAAATCATAAGCAAAATCAAAAACCAAAGCTCTCATTCCTACATCTGTAAGAAACTAAATGCTGTCAATATCCACATGTGTTTTGAAGGATCCCTTGAGCCTCAGATGAAAAGCTAGCCCTAACATTCACTCCTCATTTATTGACATGGTTAGGGTCCAAAGACTAGGTTGTCATGGGAAAATTGCCATTATGCAAAAACAGATGACCACATCTGATCACAAAATAGAGGATGTTACATACCTGCCAAATTACGTACCTGCCAAATTACATCATTACATAACTTGCAAATTACATCATTACATAACTTTCAAATTACATCATTACTTCATTACTTTACTGCCAAACTACTGAGAATTATGACCCAGCCAAGTTGATACACAACTTTATCCATTACAGCCAGTGTTACTCTCACTTCTGCCTTGGCATTTGTTATTGCCAGACTTAAGTCGTTAATTCACAAAATAGTTAGATAGTAAAGATTGTATTATTTTCATAAATATGAAGTGTTTGTTAATGAGATAGTCAATAAACAAGCATCTCAGCTTTGTGAGCTCATAGGCAAAGATGCACCCAAATCTTGTTTAGGCTTCTGTTACACAAAAACTGAGATAATAAACCTGTGTTGTTTTTGGTCACTAGGTTTGTTGTAATTTGTTACACAGCAATAGAAAACTAAAGCACACCTTAATTATTTCCCTCCCTCAGCTAGACTGTAAACCCTAGTGCCTAGAAGAATGCATTATGATAAGCATTTAATAAATGTTTGTTAAAGGAATACATGGAAATAATTAGATCATGAACATTTAAAATGGCAACTCAGTCCTAAGGGTAATTAGAATATGAAGATTGAAAGCTGAATGATAAGTCAATTTAGTGGGGAGAGAGTTTTTATCATAGTGATCAAAGTGGGACCTTTGAAGTTGAACAAATAGGATTTGAACCTCAAGTCTTGTTAGATTGTGACCCTGCACAAGTAATTTTACCTTTTTGATCTTTTCCCTTCTCATATCTGAAATGGTGATAATAATAACTAGTTCATATAGATCATTACAAGAATGAAATAATGTATGTTATTTAAAGTCTCAAACCTGGCATATCATAGACATTCAAAAAACTATTGCTATAAAATAAATTTTGCCCACCTACTTGTATTTAAATTATTTGTCAAACCCAAGTAGAAACTTTAAATATAATTTGACCCTTGAAGTTTTCAACACAACATAGATAGCCTTGTGATTCTCTCATCGAAGATTTTGGAGTTGAAGAGAAGGGAGTCAAATTTGATAAAAAGGGAAAGGAATGGAAAAGTCCTGGGGAATGAGGCTGTGATTTATGTGGATAAACAAAAACCACAAAGAATAAAACTTAAATTGAGCTATTGAAAAAAAATACAGAAACTTAAAAGCAGCCATTAAAATACTTAATATTTATGGCAAACCTGTAATATGACAGCCACTCTGCTGAGTGCTTTTTAAATGCAGAATTCAATGTTTAAAACACTGAATTTTGTTGCTCATTTTACAAAAAAAAAAAAAAAGATGTTATAGACCCTGTTTGCTCACAGATCTGTTTCCTACTTGGTTCTACTCTGTATCACAGGGAACTATATACCTGCATTTTCCAGGCTCCCAGGCCGTCTGGCTTCTAGGGGTTGTATCCAATGGGAGAAACAACTGATAGAATATCGGAGGGTAAGAGAAGGAGAGAAGTTGGGATAATTATGTTCTCTCTCTGTTTCCTGGGACAGCTGCTTCTCCTCCTTTGCCATAGCTCCCACATTGCAGGCTTTTCTCCATGGTCCTAACTCTAGCTCTAGTTGCTAGATTTTGAGTCCTGGAAACACCACATCTTTCCCATTGTCTATCCAGCCATGGGGAGGGAGATGCTTCCTATTTCTAAAAAAGAAAAAAAAAAAGCCCAAACTCACTGCCGTCGAGTCGGTGGGGACTCATAGTGACCTCCTCCGAGGCAGTATCTCAGCATATCTACGGAAGTAGATTGCCCCATCTTCCTTCCGAAGAATACCTGGTGGGCTTGAACCGCCAGGCTTCTGGCTAGCAGTCAAATGCTTTAGGCACTATGCCACCAATGAAGGGACCACAAGACTATTGATTAAACCAAACCAAAGCCAAACTCACTGCCTTAGAGTTGGATGCAACTCATAAAGACCCCTCCTTGGGTTTCAAAGGCAGTATCACCACAGAAGTAGGTTGCTCAATCTTCCTTCTTAGGAGTGGCTGGTGGGTTTGATCCTCCGGCCTTCTAGTTAGCAGTCAAATGCCTTAAGCACTATGCCACCAGAGCTCCCATTTATAGATCAGTAGTTCATATTACTACTAAACTATAAATAGTCTTGTGCCCTTCATTAGTATCTCAGCAATTCTACTACTTGGGTAACAAATTTCCCTATATTTGAAAGACTTAAGAGTGGTTTGTTTCCTGGCTTTATCCCAACTGATTCAAAGTTCAAATATAAAATTCAAACCTAAATAGCTTTCAATGTCTGTGTTCCAAATCACTAATCTACAATGTTGTTTTTAAAAAACAGTCATCTACATCAAAGGCAGGAAGAATGAATATGGTTTATGCAACTATCCATGATAAGATCACAGTATGAGTAAATAACATTTATTATATAAAAACAATATATAAGACTGTCAAGAATGAACACCATATTATCTTAAAAATATTATAGCTTTTTATAAATATGATGCTTAATTTTTCAACAATAATTGGACATTTTATTTGGAGCTATCAATTTATGTTTAGAAAGTAACATATGCTGTTCCATAAATAACACAATTTTTATGGTTAGATAAATATTTTGTTAAATAAAAATGTAAATTTTTGAAAAGGAATTATTCAATGGCTTAATTTTAATTCCAAATATAATACTCACTGCCCTAGTATACTCATTGACCTGAAATAAATTCAGACTCAGTGACTCTTTAAGACAGAGTAGCACTGCCCCATAGAGTTTCCAAGGCTATAAATCTTTACTAAAGCAGACTACCTTATCTTTCTCCCCCAGAGCAGCAGGTGAGTTCAAACTGCTCATCTTTTGGTTAGCGGCTGAGTGCTTTAACCACTATGCTACCAGAGGTCCTCCTGCTATAGTATAGATAAGTAAAATTGGAAATATCATTAATCAATTGACATAAGCAAAAACAACAAACCCACTCTCATCAAGTCAATTCTGACTCATGGTGACTCTTTAGGACAGAGCAGAACTGCCCCATAGAGTTTTAAGGCTGTAAATATTATGGGATGAGATTGCAACTTGCCACACGAGTCTCCCACCTTTGGTTAACAGTTGAGTGCCACTGAGCCACCAGGGCTTCTCATCAATTAACATAATTGCCTCTGATTCTTTTTGGAATGACTCATGGCTTGATTTTTACTAGTTGTCATAGTGCCTGATTCCAACTCATGGCAACTCCATTTACATCAGAGTTGAACTGTGCTCCCCAGGGTTTACAGTGGCTGATATTTTTAGAAGTAGATCACAAGGAATTTATTCTGAGATGTCTTGGGGTAAAGTTGAACCTCCAACCTTTCAGTTAGCTGCCATTAGTTAACCATCTGTATGACCCAGGGAATCTCAGGGTTTGACAAATGAAGATAAAGAAAATAAACTTATTAAATATATACATAAGATTATTAGTGGTTACCAGGAGTAGGAGGGAGGAGGGAAAAAGGAAGTTTTTGTTTGGGGCCATTGAGTTTATGCTAATTGTGGTGGTGGAATATTTAGGAAAGGATAGCAATAATGGTGGCACAAAATGGAAAATGTCATCAATGTCCCTGAGCTATAAATGCAGGAGTTGTTATGTTGGCAAATGTCTTGTTGTATATGTTTCCATCACAATAAAAGTAAAATTAAATAAACTTATTTTTGATAATTCATTGGTATTGCTTTTCAAAACATGTTGAATTTACTTTATTGTCCTACCTATTTCTAATGAACCTTTAAACTTTTAAATCTACACTTGCATTTTTTAAAGTATCCTTTTTAAAAGTAACCAATTATGATTTGAAATTTCTTTGAACTAGTCCAAATTTAGGAGCTCTGATACCATAGTGCCTAAGGCACTTGACTGCTAACCAGAAGGCTGGCGGTTCAAACCC
>NW_006921981.1:1960845-1962134 GCF_000298275.1 Orycteropus afer afer | reverse complement strand
CAGCCACTCCTCGGAAGGAAGGTTGGGCAATCCTACTTCCGTAGTGATACTGCCTCAGAAACCCAAGGAGGGGTCGCTATGAGTCAGGTGGTGGTTTAAACCCATTAGGTGCTCTGTGGAAGGAAGCTGAGGCAATCTACCCTGGTAAAGAATTACTGTCTTGGAATCCTAATGGGAGTCACTATGAGTTTGCAAAAATAACATGGAGGCTACATCTTCTGACCTCCTCTAACTTTACAAGAGGAACGCAGAATGACCATCAGCAGCCCAAGGCTTATTCCTATGAGGCCAGGCTGCCATCACCCTCCAGCCTTTTTACCAACTTTGACAAAACCGTCCCTCCCACACTACTCACTACTTCTCTGCTGGGTGCCATAATTCATTGCAATGGCCACACACAACTCACCGACAATACTCAAGATTATGGGGTTTATCAGGGAAGTAACAGGCTACAATTCAGATTCAGGAATGTGCCTAGGATACAGTTCTCAGATCAAGACAGTCTCCCCTCTGCTGTGCCCTCAGACACGCCTCTCTGGCCCTTGGCCTCCCAGTCTGGCCTCTACCTCTGTGGACCAGGTAAGCCTTCTGCTCTGTCTCATGCCTCTTGGTGCCACTGCCACTGTCTCTCTGCTGGGGTGTCTTTCTGCCTGGGTGTGTCTCAGCCAAGGAGGTCCAGTGTGGGGATCTCAGGTCCAAAGATGTCTCCTCTTCACCTCCAACTTTTCTCTCTTCATGGTAGTGAGATTCCCCCCCCACACACACACACACCTCTAGGAGAGTTCATTTTAAGCCTAGCAGAATAACAAAACTAACCAATCCCAACATCAAAGTTCTACACACCTTACTTGAATTGTCCCACCCAGTAATTTGGTGGGAATTACAAAGACTATGGCTAGAAAAGCCATACCAAGTAATTCACTGTACCACAGAGTTAGAAGTTCTACTCTGCCCTATAGGGTTGCTATGAGTTGGAATCAACTCCATGGAAGTCAGTTTGGTTTGGTATACCTTCTGTTTTTGTTGATAATATTTTCCTGTTTAGACTTTTTGTAGCTCTGCTGGCTTAGAACCTTGATTGATTTTTAATTTTTGTGTTAATTCATATTTATCAAAACATGAATATTTGACTGTTGTTGTTGTTAAGTGCCGTCGAGTCGTTTCCAACTCATAGCAACCCCATGCACAGCAGAACGAAACACTGCCCGATCCTGTGCCAGCCCCACAATCCCTGCTATACTTGAGCCCATCATCGCAGCCACCGTATCAATCCATCTCGTTGAAGGCCT
>NW_006921981.1:1954130-1956873 GCF_000298275.1 Orycteropus afer afer | reverse complement strand
TTTTAAATTTTAGGTTTTTTTATATATTAAAATTTAATTATTTGGTCTTCTTTTGAATTGAATTGTAATTTAGCAGGATATATGATGAAAAGTTAATAGTTATTTTTCCTCAAACTTTAAAGATATTGAAACTACTTAGTCTGAGGAGCCCTAGGGAGTCTTTCAGATGTTTCATCAGATTTAATTAGTTGGGAATACTGGCCTAAGATGATGACCTAGTTAGACACTCTATGCCATCCCTCAACAACAAAGACCCAAGAAACTAAGGGAAACAGATGCAAAGGATAATCTTAGAGTCCTGACCACCAAATAAAAAAATGAAGAATTAGATCAGATTTAATAAATTTGGATGCATTGCCCAGATTTTATAAATATCAATAATATGTTGAAATATTAGCTTCAAGTATTTTCAAGAAATAAAATAAAGCTATTTTCATAACAATATTAAGATGTTTTTGCTTTTTTCACTTTCTTTCATAATTGTGTGGAGGAGTTCTCAAAAGACTATGTGATATGTGGTGGCATTATCGCTTTAATGACTAATGGAATGTGTGTTTGTAGTTTTTGCTAGAATTTCCTAAAATAGGTTTAGGGTATAAACATGTGCATTTTAGAGATTAACAGTTTTGTTCTCAGTGTCCCTGTGGTTTTGCTAACTTCTTTAGTTATACCTGCTATAATCTTTGTAATCTCATTATTGTTCCAAAAAGCATTATTTTGAAACACATCAAGGAATAAGTGTATTTTGCTACCTTTGCTTATGTTGTTGTCATGCAGTTAGGTACCATCACGTTGGTTCTGATTCATAGCAAACCTACGCACAACAGAATGAAATAATGCCAGGTTGTGCCCCATCCTCACAACACTTGTTATACATGAGCCCATCATTGCAGCCACTGTGTCAATCCATCTTGTTGAGAGTCTTCCATTTTTTTGCTGACCCTCCACTTTACCAAGCCTGATATTCTTCTCCAGGGATTGGTCCTTTCTGAAAATATGACCAAAGTAAGTGAGACAAAGTCTGATCATTTTCATTTCCAAGGAGCATTCTGGTTGCACTTTGTCCAGGACAGATTTGGTCATTCTTCTGGCAGTCAATGGTACTTTCAGTGTTCTTCACCAACACCAAAATTCAAAGGCATCAGTTCTTCTGTGGTCTTCCTTATCCATTGTCCAGCTTTCACGTGCATATGAGGTGATTGAAAATACCATGGTTTGGGTTAGGCACACCTTAGTCTTCAAAGTGACATCTTTGCTCTTCAACACTTTAAAGAGGTCTTTTGCAGCAGATTTGCCCAGTACAATACGTCTTATTTCCTGACTGCTGCTCCCATGGGTGTTGATTGTAGAACCAAATAATATGAAATCTTTGACAATTTCAATCATTATGATGTTGCTTATTGGTCCAGTTGTGAGGATTTTTGTTTTCTTTATGTTGAGGTGTAATCTATACTGTAGACTGTAGTCTTTAATCTTCATTAGTAAGTGCTTCAAGTCATTTTCACTTCTAGCAACTAAGAGTGCATTGTCTGCATATCACAGGTTGTTAATGAGTCTTCCTCCAATCCTGAAGCTGTATTCTTCCTTATTTAGTCCAGCTTCTCAGATTATTTGGTCAGCAAACAGGTTGAATAAGTATGGTGAAAGGACACAACCCTGATGAACACCGTTTCTGATTTTAAACCATGCACTATCTCCTTGTTCTGCCTGAATGACAGCCTCCTGGTCCATGTACAGGTTTCTCATGAGCACAATTAAGTGTTCTGGAATTCCCGTTCTTCTCAATGTTATCCACAATTGGTTATGATCTACACAGTTGAATTTTTTTGCAGAGTCAATAAAACAAAGTAAACATCCTTCTGGTATTCTTTGCTTTCAGCCAAGATCCATGTGACATCAGGAATGATATTCCTCATTCCACGTCCTCTTCTAAATCCTGCTTGCATTTCTGGAAGTTCCTGTCAATAAACTGCTGAAACCATTTTTGAATTATGTACAGTGATATTTTAGCTGTGTGTGATATTAATTATATTATTTGATAATTTCTACATTCTATGGGATGTAGAAATTATCAAATCCTTTATTTGGAATGGATACAAATATGGATCTCTTCCAGTCAGTTGGCCATATAGCTATCTTCCAAATTACTTGGCTTAGATGAGTAAGTGTCTCTTGCATGATACCTGTTTGTTGAAACATCTCAACGGGTATTCCATCAATTCCTGGAGCTTTGCTTTTCAACAATTCCTTCAGTGCAGCTTTGACTTCTTTCTTCAATACTATTGGATTTTGTTCATATGGAACCTCATGAAATATTTGAACATTGACCAATTTGTTTTGGTACAGTGACTGTATTCCTTTCATCTTCTTATGATGTTTCCTGCATCATTCAGTATTTTGCCCAGAGAATACTTCATATTGCAACTCGAGGCTTGAATTTTTTCTTCAATTCTTTCAGCTTGAGAAATACTAAGTGTGTTCTTTCCTTTTGGTTTTCTAGCTCCAGGTCTTTTCAGATTTCATTATAATAATTGATTGTGTTTTTGAGCTGCTCTTTAAAATCTTCTGTTCATGTCTTTCATCTTGTCATTTCTTCCATTTGCTTTAGCTACTCTCCATTCAAGAGCAATTTTCAGGGTCTCTTCTGACATCTATTTTGGTCTTTTCTTCTCTTTTTTTTAAAGCCATATACTTATTTATTTTATTATTTATTTTTTTAGGGTCTTCTTTTTTTTTTTTTTTT
>NW_006921981.1:1945017-1950459 GCF_000298275.1 Orycteropus afer afer | reverse complement strand
TACCAGTCTTTATGCATTCCATTTCATGTTTGACAACTTCCAATTTTCCTAGATTCATAATTGTACATTCAATGTTCTGATTATTAATGGATGTTTGCAGTTGTTTCTTCCTATTTTGAATTGTGCCCCATCAGCAAATGATGGTCCTGAAATCTCTACTCCATCTAAATCATTAAGGTTGACTCTATTTTGAGGAGGCAACTCTACCCTAGTTGAATTTTGAATGACTTCTGACTTAAAATATCAAATACCTTTTCAAAAATTTTCCCTAGTTGTTTCTTTCTAACAGTATTTTTAATTTAATGTTTTATTCTAAATTAAAAAAATAATTTATATTCTACATGTATTTAAGAATCAATCATTGACTTTACATGGGAGAATTATTTTCTTAACTCACAGTGGCACTGATGTAAAACCATATCCACTCAATGTACAAAATGAACAACTAGATTTTAATGTAACAGGATATGAAAAATTTATTGGTATAGTTTCAGATTACACATTGCAACTAACTTTTTATATCTACCACTTGCCAAGTTTTGATGTAATATTCAATAATAATATCTGTAATTATCTGAGAAGTGCTATTAAAGTACTCCTCCCTTTTCACTTATCTGTGTAAGGCTGGATTTTCTCCCTATATTTCAACAAAAACAAAGTATCATAGCAGATTAAATGCAGAAGGAGCAATGAGGACCACTCTATCTTACATTAAGCCAGGAATCTGATGTTTGAAAATGTGAGATTGTGCCATTCTCATTGATATTATTTTCTTTTTTATTAATATTTTTAGAAAACTGTCTTAAAAGAAAATATGTATTAAATTTATTTTTGTAATTTTTAAGTGATTGAATGGTAAAAAGTATTTTAAAATTTTCTCAGTTTTCATTTTTAATATAGTAAGTGGTGATAGATATAACCCATTTATTAATATAAGCTCTTTGGGATTGTCAATAATTTTTATGAGTATAAAATGGTCCAGAGATCAAAACGTTTAAGAACTACTATACTAATATGTTGGCTTCTGCTCTCAGTCTTTGTGAGAGTTGGAGCTGTGTCAACTTGGCTGGACAACAATTATGTGTGGTTTAAGCAATTGTGATGTGGGTTGTTCCTATGATGGAATCAGATGTATATATTTTGAGCAACAAATCCACTGAAAGGGAGTTTCCCTAGGGGTATGGTCTGCTTCCAGTATATTTATGGACATCCTGGGAAAAAGACACTCTTCTGTGGATCGGGATTCTGCCTACAACTGTCTGTGAGTGAACAATCCACAATTCAGCCTGGAGATCTTGGATTCATCATTTGTTGGAGTCAACAGCCAGTATACTGCTTGCCAACCTTGAGCTCATCAGCCTCTGAAGCTCTGTGAGTTGGAAAAAGCCTCCAGTTTGATGTTTGATCCAAGAACTTGGGACTTGCCTGGTTCTATAAGTGTGTGAGCCATTTTCCTAAGATAAATTTCTCTTTCTCTCTCTCTATAAACTTTTCTGTTTTTTCTCTAGGGAACCCAATCTAACATATTTGGTACCAGAAGTGGTTCTAGAGAGACAAAATCATAAGGATGGGCTTCCTAAATTGGTTCTCCAATTTGATTAATCATAAAGGAACTGATGACTCTGCCTCCATTAGTAAAGAGGAACCTGATAATCCATGGAATGAGGTGGCAACATTAATATGCAAAATAGCATCACCAATAGATCAAGTACTTTTGAGAAGTGAGGCTCTGGGTGATCGCATATTTGATACTTTTCTGCAATTTTTTCAGCATGAGGAGTATAAGGAAGCTGGTTAGTTGGTCCTACTTACACTAGAAAAAGTGGTGAAGGAGTGAGATGAGCTCAGGGCTGCTGAGTCACAGCTTAAGAACTGCATACAAGACCTCAATGTTTCCAGTTGTGCTCTGAAAGAAAGCCTTTTTTCTTCTAGTAACAGAGTTGATATTGCGGAAAAACAAACCCAGAGTCTTATTGTAAGGGTGGCTGAATTATAACACCAATTAAATTACCAACCCAGAAGTTAAAGTGAGGGCATTGATTGGGAAAAAAATGTGATCCTGAAACCTGGAATGGGGACATATGGCGAGATAGTCAGGAAGGTCAGGATATGGAGCCTGTAAATTCCATTGAATCCCTCCCATCTGAAGGGATTACTATGAAAACATTATCCCTTCCACCTCTGTTTGATGGGATTAACCCAGTTGTTCCTTCTGGGTCATTGCCTCAGGCAGAGGCCATGGAAGACATTGCTGAATGTTCTCAGGAGCTGTCCCAACCACCCATTGTTGCTGCTAGACCTATAACTAAAGTTAAGTCCAAGTGAGCCCCAAAAGGTGAAATACAAAGTGTGACTGAGGAAGTGGTACACTACACCCAAAAAGACCTACTTGATTTTGTTAACCTGTACAGAAACCTGGAGAATATGTATGGGAATGGCTACTGAGGGTGTGGGATAGTAGTGCAAGGAATGTAACATTGTATCAGTCTGAGTTTATTGATTTAGGCCCACTAAGTACAGATTCTTCATTCAATGTTTCAGCTCCAGAGGTTAGGAAAGGATCTAATAGTTTATTTGGTTGGCTTACTGAAGCATGGATTATGTGGTGGCCTACCTTAGGTCAAGTTGAAGCACCAGACTTGCCTTGTTGTAATGTAAAAGAAGCTATCCAGAGGCTTAGGGAAATTAAAAAAAACAAACAAACAAAAAAAAAGAAACTCACTGTTGTGGAATCAGACCCGACTCATGGTGACCCCTCCATGGGTTTCTGAGGCAGTATCACTACAGAAGTAGATTGCCCAACCTTGGCCTGCCAGAATGGATTTATCAGATTAGACCCCTAGAGCCAGAAATGGAGAGTCCAGAAGACAAGCCTTTCACCAGTAGGGTGAGGAATAAATTTGTGAAGGGAGCTCCAGTATCCTCGAAGACTGCTGTGATTACTATTTTATGGAAATCAGAATACTCTGACTCATGTCGAATTATGGCATTGGCAATACCTAGGCATGGTGTTCCTAGTAGTGAAATACATGGCAGATCTACTAAATATTTACTTGATCTGTATAGACAGAAGAACTCTATAGGTCACGTGAACAGCAGCTTAGATTGAATCACCAGAATACAGAGTCATGACCTCTCAATCAATTCCCAGACTTGAGTCGGTTTACAGACCCACAACTGCTTGAATGAAGGGGAGGTTGAGTCCCTTTGAGGAAGGACCCTACTAACATTGCCAAAAATCTATAATGTCAATCATTCTCCCAGCCTTTTTCAAAAGGATCTGAGGCCTTTTATGAGAATGACTGTTCATTGGGGAAAAGGAAATAATCAGACTTTTTGGGGATTACAGGACACTGCCTCTGAACTGACACTAATTGCAGGAGACCCAAAGCATCATTGTGGCCCACCAGTCAGAGTGGGGGCATATGGAGGTCAAGTTATTGATGGAGTCTTAGCTAAGGTGCATCTCACAGTCAATGCAGTGGGTCCCTGAACCCATCCTGTGGTGATTTCCTCAGTTCCAGAATGCATAATTAGAATAGATATACCGAGCAATTGGCAGAATTCCCACATTGGGTCCCTGACATGTGGAGTAAAGGCTATTATGGTAAGAAAAGCCAAGTGGAAGCCATTAGAACAGTCTCTACCTACAAAAATAATAAATGAAAAACAATACCACATCCCTGCATGGGTTGCAGAGATTACTGCTACCATCAAGGACTTGAAGAATGCAGGGGTGGTGATTCTCACCACATTCCCATTTAATTCACCTATTTGGCCTGTGCAAAAAACAGATAGATCTTGGAGAATGACAGTAGATTATCATAAACTTAATCAGGTGGTGACTGCAATTGTAGCTGCTGTTCCTGATGTGGTTTCATTGCTTGAGCAAATTAGTACATCTCCTGGCACTTGATATGTAGCTATTGATCTGGCCAATGCCTTTTTCTCGATACCAGTTTCAAAGGACCATCAGAAGCAGTTTGCCTTCAGCTGGCAAGGCCAACAGTATACTTTCACAGTGCTTCCTCAAGGGTATATCAACTCCCCATCACTATGTCATGATTTAGTCCATAGGGATCTCGATCACTTTTCCCTTCCACAATACATCACACTGGTCCATTATATTGATGGCATTATGCTGATTGGACCTAGTAAGGAAGAAGTATCAATGACTCTAGACTTATTGGTGAGACATATGCATGCTGTTGTTGTTGTTATTATGTGCTGTCAAGTCAGACCTGATTCATAACAACCCCTCCTTGGGTTTCTGAGGCAGTTATCACTATGGAAGTAGATTGCCCCATCTTCCTTCCAAGGAGATATGTGTGCTAGAGGTTGGGAAATTAACCCAACAAAATTTTCCACCTCAGTGAAATTTCTAGCTGTCCAATGGTGTGGGGCATGTTGAGATATTCCTACTAAAGTCAAGGATAAGTTATTGTATCTGGCTTCCCCTACAACTAAAAAGGAGACACAATGTCTGATGGGTCTCTTTGGATTTTGGAGGCAACATATCCCTCATTTGGGTGTGTTACTTTAGCCAATTTATCAAGTGACTCAGAAAGCTGCTAGTTTTGACTGGGGCCCAGAACAACAGAAGGCTCTGCAACAGGTTCAGGCTGCTGTACAGGCTGTTCTGCCACTTGAGCCATATGATCCGACTGTTCCAATGGTGCTCAAAGTGTCTGTAGTAGAGAGAGATATTGTTTGGAATCTTTGGCAGGTCCCTATTGATGAATTGCAATGCAGACCCTTGGGATTTTGGAGCAAAGCCCTGCCATCCTCTGCAGAGAACTACTCACCTTTTGAGAAACAACTTTTAGCTTGTTATTGGGCTTTAGTAGAGACTAAACACCTAAACATGGTCCACCAAGTCACCATGACGCCTGAGCTGCCCATCATGAATTGGGTGTTTTCTGATTCTCAGAGTCATGAAGTTGGACGTGCACAGCAGCACTCCATCTTTAAATGGAACTGGTATATCAGATATCGGGAAGCTCTGGTAGCATAGTGCCTAAGCCACTTTGCTGCTAACCAGAAGGCTGGTGGTTCAAACCCACCAGCCACTCCTTGGAAGGAAGCTTGGGCAATCTACTTCCGTAGTGATACTACCTCAGCATCCCAAGGAGGGGTTGCTATGAGTCAAGGCCAACTTGACAGCACACAACAACAAACAATAACAACAATATCAGATATCGGGCTCTAGTAGGACCTGAGGACACAAGTCAGTTGCATGAAGAAATGGCCCAAATGCCTATGGTCTCCACTTGCAAAAAGGGCAAGGAGGCCACAAGTTCTAACCTCCTCTAATCCCACAAGAGGAAGACAGAATCACCATCAATAGCCCAAGGCCTATTACTGCAAGGCCAGACATGCTGCCTCCCTCCAGCCCTTTCTCCAACTGTTCCTCCCAAAGCACCCACCACCTCTAAACTGGGT
>NW_006921981.1:1942182-1944472 GCF_000298275.1 Orycteropus afer afer | reverse complement strand
CACCTATGGCCTCATGGGGAGTTCCTTATGATCAGTTGACTGAGGAAGAGAAAACTTGTGCCTGGTTTACAGATGGTTCTGCACGATATACAGGCACCACTCAAAAGTGGACGGCACTGGCACTGCAGCCCCTTTCTGGGACTTCCTTGAGGGAGAGTGGTGAAGGCAAATCCTCCCAAT
Organism: Orycteropus afer afer; assembly: GCF_000298275.1. Taxonomy (NCBI): domain Eukaryota; kingdom Metazoa; phylum Chordata; class Mammalia; order Tubulidentata; family Orycteropodidae; genus Orycteropus; species Orycteropus afer. The sequence goes on along the minus strand of NW_006921981.1, from coordinate 1,944,292 downwards.
GGGCAGAACTTGGAGCTGTGCATATGGCTGTTCTCTTTGCAGGGAATAAGAAATGGCCAGATGTGTGATTATATATGGATTCATTTACTGTGGCTAATGGCTTGGCTGGATGGTCTGGGACTTGGAAGGTGCATGATTGGAAAATTGGTGATAAGGATGTACAGGGAAGAGGTATGTGGATAGAGCTCTCTGAATGGCCAAAGGAGTAAAGATATTTGTGTCTCATGTGAATGCCCACCAAAAGGTGACCTCGGCAGAGGAGGACTTTAACAATTAGGTGGATAGGATGACACGTTCAGTGAAAACCAGCCATCCTTTTCCCCCAGCTACTCCTGTCATTGCTCAATGGACTCATGAACAAAGTAGCCATGGTGGCATGGATGGAGGTTATGCATGGGCTCAGCAACATGGACTCCCACTTAGCAAAGCTGATTTGGCTATCGCCAACTGCTGAGTGCCCAATCTGCCAATAGCAGAGATCAACACTGACTCTGTGACATGGAACCATTCCTCGGGGTGATCCGTCATCAACCTGGTGGCAGGTTGATTACATTGCACCAGTTCCATCATGGAAAGGACAACATTTTGTTCTTACTAGAATAGATATTTATTCTGGATATGGATTCACCTTCTCTGCACACAATGCTTCTGCAAAACTACCATCCATGGACTTACAGAATGCCTTATCCACTGTCACGGTATCCCACACAGCATTGCTTCAGATCAAAGGACTCACTTCACAACAAATGAAGTATGGCAATGGGCCTATGCTCATGGAATTCACAAGTCTTACAGTATTCTCCATCAACCTGAAGCAGCTGGCTTGATAGAATGATGGAATGGCCTACTGAAAACACAATTACAGCACCAGCTAGGTGGCAATACCTTGATGGGTTGGGGCAATGCTCTCCAGGAGGTTGTACGTGCTCTAAACCAGCATCCAATATATGATGCTGTTTCTCTAATAGCCAGGATTCACAGGTCCAGGAACCAAGGGATGGAAACGAGAGTGGCACCAGTCCCTATTACCCCTAGTGACCCACTCAAGAAATTTTTGCTTCCTGTTCTTGCTACCCTATGCTCTGCAGGTCTGGAGATCTTATTCCCAAAGGGAGAAACACTCTCACCTGGAGGCACAATATTGATTGCATTGAACTGGAAATTAAGAATGCTACTTGGCCATTTTGGCTTCCTTGTGCCTCTCAATCAACAGTCAAAGAAGGACATTACTGTACTATCTGGTGTGGTAGATCCTGATTACCAAGGGGAAATTAGATTGACAATACAAAATGGTGGTAAAGAAGAATATGTCTGAAATACAGGAGATTCTTTAGATTGTCTCTTAGTACTACCATGCCCTGTGATTAAAGTCAATGGAAAATTACAGTAACCCCATTCTGATATGACTACTAATGGCCCAGACCTTTCAGGAATGAAGGCTTGGGTCACCCCACCAGGGAAAGAACCATGATCAGCTGAGGTGTTTGCTGAGGGCAAAGGAAATACAGAATGTGTGGTGGAAGAAGGTAGTTCTGAATATCAGCTATGACCATGTGACCAGTTGTAGAAATGAGGACTGTGACTGTTATATTTCTTCATTGTATACATGCATCAAATATTTTTGTTTCCTTCTGTTATGAACTGTGAAATGTAAAGAAGGTTAATGCATTTCAGTTGTACGTGTGTTAGCATATCATGTTAGGTGCAGATATGACTTTAAAATTGTCCTTATTTAGAGATTAGATACAGCTAAGAGGATGTGTACAACTGCCAAGTTGACAGGGGGGTGGACTGTGATAGTTGGAGCTGTGTGTCAACTTGGCTGGACCACAATTCTGTGTGGTTTAAGCATTTTTGTTGTGGGTTGTTCCAATGATGGGATCCAATGTATATGTTTTGAGCAGCCAATCAATTGAAATGGAGTTTCTCTAGGGGTGTGGCCTGCTTCCAGTATACTTATGGACATCCTGGGAAAAGAGACACTCTTCTGTGGATCAGGATTGTGCCTACAACTCTCTGTGAGTGAACAATCCACCATTCGGCCTGTTGTTGTTGTTTTTGTTATGTGCCGTAGAGTCAGACCTGACCCATAGTGACCCCTCCTTGGGTT
>NW_006921981.1:1926857-1942082 GCF_000298275.1 Orycteropus afer afer | reverse complement strand
CTTCCTTCCGAGGAGTGGCTGGTGGGTTTGAACCGCCAGCCTTCTGGTTAGCAGTCAAGTGCCTTAGGCACTATGCTACCAGAGCTCCTACCATTCTGCCTAGAGATCTTGTATTCAGTGTTTGTTGGAGTCAACAGCCAGTATACTGCCTGCCAACCTTGAGCTCCTCAGCCTCTGCAGCTGTGTGAGTTGGGAAAAGCCTCCAGCTTGATGTTTGATTCAAGAATTTTGGGCTTGCCAGCTTCTATAAACGTATGAGCCATTTCCCTAAGATAAACTTCTCTTTATATATATAAGCTTTACTGGTTTTGTTTCTCTAGAGAACCCAGTCTAACACAGTCCTTGATAGGTAATTTTGTTTGTTTGTTTTGTTTTCCTTGTAGTATTTGTTGTTGTTGTTGTTGTTATGTGCCAAGGAGTTAGACCCGACTCATAGCGACCCCTTCTTGGGTTTCCGAAGCAGTGTCACTACAGAAGTAGTTTGCCCCATCTTCCTTCTGAGGAGTGGCTGGTGCGTATGATCCGCCAGCCTTCTGGTTAGCAATCAGGTGCCTTAGGCGATACGCTGCCAGAGCTGCTTTGTAGTATTTAGGTTTACAAATTTTTATCTGTTTTTCCCCTAATGCTTTTCACTTTTACTCTTAAATATCCATATGTGGATTTATTTTCATTTATTCAATTGCAGTAGCAATCCTGAACAGCCCAATCATCTTTATATTCTGAAATATTCTCATCTTTTTCTTAACCTAGAACTATTAGTGAATTTTGGAGCCTCTCAGGCTATTTTTGATTCTTAAATATTCTGTCTTATATTTTTGAAGACTTTTATTTTTTGTGCTGCATTCTGATGGAAGTGTAAAATATTATTTTTTAATTTACTACTTTTTTATAGTTTGAGTGTATAATAGAGATAGTATCTCATCTGGTGATTTTTTAAAAAATGAGTATATTTTTATTTCCAGGATTTCTAATTTGTTCTTTTTCATATATTGCTCTTTGCCTTACTTGGTTTCATGAGTTCTTGTTCTATGAGCAGTTTTTTCCTTTATCTCTTTGAGTACCTATCATATTTATTTAAAAGTCATTGTTAGACTTCTCTTATATTTTCATTCAATTTAGAATAAGTTTATTTCTGGTTGTTGATTTTGTTTATTGCCTTCCTTAGTGCCCTGCTGCAGAATTTTAATTGATAAACTCATTTAACATTTACTTAATCTCTTCTCTCTCTCTATTCATCTCTCTTCATATTTTGCTTCGATATGGCTTGGAGAGATTCAGGCCAAAATTAGGTATATTCATAACTTATGGCTCCTCTGCAATTATTGGCAAAATATTGACCTAGATCCTAAGCTAGGAGGTGCCTTCGCTCAGTTCCTCACTGTAAAAGTGAGTCTGCTCCCTCTAGCTTCCCTTGTGACTGTATGTAAGTTTCCACCGCAGGCAATTAGCTTGAGCATTTTAAACCTCATCTCAAAGGTGGTTGTTGTTTCCACCCCAGCACCCAAATTTAAGAAATTATCTAGGCTCTAGATACTTGATCCTTACTCTGCCATATATGTTATTCTTCTAAAAACAAGAGTTTTATAGCTATTATTTCAATGTTTATGTATAAATTTTAGCATACATATATATATAATCTGTTTTTTTTTCCTAAGTAAGTTTTGTATCACTATCCTTTTCTAAAATAAGACAATGACTTTACTACACATTTACTATGAATCAGTTGACTCAATGGAAACTTTTTTTTTTTTTTTTAGCTTTCTTTAAAAATGTCCCCATTTTTGGCCAAAATTATATAACTATTTAGCACATTCATGTATTTTTTTTTAAATATACTTTATCTATGTAAGGTAAGAACATGGCAGTGATTGATGGCAGTGTTCAAAGCATATACTTCTTTCATCTTAATAATTCTCACTCTTTAATTGTAATGCCATCTCAGGATTAATGAGTATGAAGAGGTTTCTACATTTCTACTGGTCTGGCTTAATGAAAGTAATGCAACTTTAATATGTCAAATGAATAAGTAGAGTAGATAACAAAAATATTTATTATCGCAATAGCTTTAGTATTGCAATATTATTAAAAAAATATTCAAACAAATATTTGCTATTCAATATTTTTTCTCTCCTTGATACAACTAGTTTGATTTATATACAAACACACCTAGGAAACATGTCTTTAATGTGTTCATATTGAAAACCTATGCAATCGTTATACATTGTCACCACATCTCCAAGAATTTTAGGATATTTATGGAGTTATTTTCAAAGTCCAAGGTGAATTTCTGAGGACAAATCTATATTATTTAACAATGATCAAAAGTCATTCAGGGAAAAAAAATTCCAGATTATTTGTATTATTTAAGATGGATGATACATTTTAGATCCTATTAAAAATAATCTACAATAAAACTATAGAGTAGTGAGGCTTTTTTTGTGGATTATAAATTGGGTCTATAGATAATTTCAAAAGAAGGACTTTAAAATATCCTATGCCAGTTCTCCAGCCCTCTTGAAATAATTGCTTTGATACAAATGCTCATTTAAATAGTAAATCCTGGTGTATTTTTTTAATCTATAAAAATTACTTGATTGTTGTATCTTAAAAAGTAGAAAGGATCCCACCAATCAGGAGGCTTAGATCTCCCATGATTCGTGGACAAATAGCTTCCCTTCACTGGACCTCAGTGCTACTCTGCTGTCATATGCCAGTTGGTGGTCAATATGGGTTAGGGGAGAAGTATGAAATTTTCCCTTGTGATAGAATTGTGACATTTACATCCTTCCATACATTTAAAAACTGTTCCTGTCATCCTTAGCCTTTGCTTTTGTCAATGTAATAAACAGGCTACATTTTATAGATATATATTACCAAAACCAAACCCACTGCCACTGAGTTGATTCCAACTCACAGGAACTCTATATAACAGAATAGAGCTGCCCCGTAGGGTTTCCAAGGCTGTAAATCTTTATGAAAGCAGACTGCATCATCCTTCTCCTATGGAGAGGTGGTGAGCTCAAACCACTGAAATTTTAGTGGCTGCGCATCTAACCACTGAGCCACCAGGGCTCCTATATATATCCTATACATACAGACACACGCACCCACACACACATAAACACAAAGATATGCAGTTTGGTCATTGTTATCCTTAAGATCTTGAAGGTAATTTTTAGGCACTGCTGGGATGTATCATTTTCACATTCTCTGAACTGAAATCACGAACTCTATTTATAAATGTTTTGGTTTTAATTGTGAGAACTAAATCTGACCTTGATTGGGAGGGATTGAAGAAATTGTTTTTAAATATTTTTTGCTGTTGATCTTGTACTCAACTGGTAAAATTGAACATTTGCTCTGCTTCTGTGACAAAATAACCTGTCTGATGTGTTCTTCCTTGATGTCTTCCTGGAACAATTTCTCCAACCCCACTCCACATATTTCAATCCAAAGCCTACCAACATGATGGTACATATCACTTTAAGAACATGTGTGACTGAAATTCCTAGCATCATCTGATTTCCTTTTTGCAGTGAGTAACAGATTTATGTCACCAATCACCACCAATGGAAATGGGAATTATTTTCACCTTGTCTGTAGGTTATTCAGTGTGATGAATGATGATGTCTAAAGCATTGTCAATATACATCTTAACATATGCATTTCTTTAGCAAACATTAGTGCCAAGTCTCTCTATTTGGAAAATGGAAAATAATTACAGTAGTTGACACCTAAGCTGTCTCCCTTATTCCTTATCATTATGAGAATAAATGAGTATTTAATAGAAGTAAACCAGAAGCAGAAGTAAGCTCATAAAATTTCCCGTAGCTTCACTACTATTACCCAAGCATAGTGGCTAAGGCACTTGACTGCTACCAGAAGGCTGGCGGTTCAAACCCACCAGCCACTCCTCAGAAGGAAGATGGGGCAATCTACTTCTGCAGTGATAATGCCTCAGAAACCCAAGCAGGGGTTGCTATGAGTTGGGTCCGACTTGACGGCCACAATGACAACAACAACAACAACAACCCAATAACAATAAATAGTTATAGAATTTGATGTGTTTCTTACTACAGGAGGTGAGAGGATATCATTTGTTGTGCCTGCTATTTACGGGGCAGGGACAATGAGAAAGGAGTTTAAAATGTTTGGCTTCTCAGTGCTCATCATGAAGAGATCATGACGAGCATGTGAGGTCACTTCTCACCTTGAGGGTTGGTTTCCTCCACACCCATGGAATCTCATTTTCTCTGCTGACACTGACAATTTACATTGATATTGTGCATGATGTAGACAGATGTCTGCTAGGAGCTGGCTTGTATCCATAATACTTCACAGAGGGAGGTGGTTTTAATGCCTAAGTAGTAGTCAGATTAAGGCCCTGGCTTCATCACTGCAGGACCCTTCAAAACTTGAATCATCTTTACTTAGTACACAGGTTTATTTCTTAGAATTTTATTCTACTGTAAGCAAGAAAGAAAAACTAAGAAGTGTCTTCAGTTGAATTTTCTAAAAGGTGGCTACATTGATCATTAATTTGGAATAGTTATTTCATTTATACTATATGGACTTTAATATAGTGTCTCTCTCTCTCTCCCAAGAGAAAGATGAAATATTTTTTCAATGTTGTTATAAGTCTTTCTTGTATTCCATGTTCTATGAATTTTATCAAGAAATTAGTTCCATATAAAATTTTTACTAACTTAATTGGCATTTTTTTTTTTTTTACCACTCCTTGAGTCAAAATCCACTCTGTGGAAATTAACAACAACTAGACATAAAGGGAAAGCAGTAGTTCCATAAAAATACATTTAAAATCTTAATTAAAATAAATATTCTAGATATCATTATGACTACAAAGATTCATAATTTTGGTGGAATTTAGGCTTGTTCTTGTTGTTATTATGTGCCGTTGAATTTAGACTACAAAGCCTGTTTGTTTCACATTGCACTTCTGGGACTTCCTTTCTTTCCACGACTGTTGGGCAAGCTCAGTCCTGCATGCAGTGTTCCAGCTTACCTGCATGGGTTGATTCTTGGAGAAAAATCCACTCAGCACCTCTCTTCTCATTCTGTATCTTGCTAGCTTTGCTTCTGGCTACTGTGGTCAAGATTTCTTTACTCTCTGTTTTCTGAAGCAGAGGTCTAAGTATAGCAGCTGACTGACCTAGTGTTTTCCTCATACACAGCTATCAGTGAAATTTGCCCTATCTGAGCCTTTTTTTCACTGGAGGTAGTCATCCTGTCTCCTACTTTACTGTTTACTCAACCCTAGTTAGGCCATTTTTCTAATGGATCTTCTGGCTTCCATTCTGCTCACTCAGTCCTCTATGCTCTGTTCTTTGAACATTGAGGCTGATACTCCCTATCACTGTCCAAGTCTAGTTTAGAACAGTTGTGGCCAAGAAATCCATAGCCCCTACTTCCTTTGAGTTAATCAATGAATAGTACCAGTGAACTGGTTTGTAAAATATTTTATAATGTAGACAGAAGGTGCAGAGTAAGAATGTGTTTGCTAAATATCATTTGATAAGTGAGGTGTTCTCTTCATTAACAACAATGTTAGACCTCTTTTTTGAATAAAACTTTTGGATCTCAACCATGATAGGGAAAACTTACAATATTTTAATGTTAGGAGATTTATTCAAACCAAGTTAACTCAAGCTAAAAGTATTGAGAAGTAGGAACCAAAGCTTCAAATCATTTATTCCCAGTTCAATCATGGCTGATGAAGAGAAACCAGAACAGACCCAAATTTGTAAAATGTGCATGAACTGGAACCATAACCAGAACAGGAAAAATTATGGGTTAATACTCTGTGAGAAATTTAATCTCCCTATTAGAAAACAAGGACAGTGTGCACTTTGCAGAGCAACCAGATATCTTGACCAGCAAGGTAGGAAATAATGGTGCCCTGCTCAAAGATGGTGATCGACCACTCTGCTTTGAATGTGTGTCACTTTCCACAGTCCTGGCAATAATCCAATCACAGGCTCTAGGAAAAGCTGACTACACCTCTTTTGGGTCTCCCATTTCAGTGCTTTGACCTGTAATGTCTCTAATTATCATTTCAGTTTCCCCAAATTTTAAAAACTCAGGTCTGTTCTAATTTTGCTTTGTCAACTAGTTTGAAGTCCTGGTAAGAACCAACAAAGTTGTACATAGTCTCTTAAGATTGAAGGAGTTATGCTTTTTTGAAAAATAAAAATAACATAAAGTTAAAGAAGGGATTTAAAGTGACAGGACAAAAATTAAGTAGTTTGTTATGAGTTGGAAGCCACTCAATGGCAGTGGTTTGGTTTGGTTTTTGGTATGTAGATTTACAGGGTCAGTCAAAGAAGGGAAATCCTCTATGAGCTGAATTGACACACTAGCATGGGCTCAGACATATGGAAGGTGGTCCAGTACTGGGCAATGTTTCATTCTGTTATGCATAAGGTCTCCATGAGTCGGAGCTGGCAGCAACTAACAACGACATAAATAAATAAACTAAACATAACCTAAGCTTTCATCAAAATCCAAAGAAGCCTTTCTATTTGTTTATTTGGTTAGATTCTTTGTTGCACCAAAGCCAAAATGTCAAATAAGGAAATGCAGATTCTGACCATAGACTGTTTAGGTTTGGGTGTAAGTGACAGGGCTTCTCTGAGAAACAGCTGCTTGATATTTTCTCAGGAAGAAATGAAGCCCCCAAATCTCACATAATATAGAACTGTGGATATGTGAGGAGGGTTGCATATTTGATTTGCAAACAAGCCATCAATCTTTTATGTTAAGATCTTATATGTTATGTATGTTATATGTTAAGTATACATTAGTATACTTAAGAGCTCTGGTAGCATACCTAAGGCACTGGACTGCTAACCAGAAGGCTGGCATTTCAAACCCACCAGCCACTCCTCAGAAGGAAGGTTCGATAATCTACTTCCATAGTGATGCCACCTCAGATACCCAAGGAGGTGTCGCTATGAGTCAGGGCCAACTTGATGGCACATAACAACAACAACAACAATGTATACTTGTAATAATTTTTTTTAAATCTACTTTTTACCCTATGCAAATATAACTTGTCAGGCTAAAGGATGGGTAGTTACATTTAGTCATCAAAATATTTTTTATACCAAGAGAATAAAATGTAAGGTTGACACCTAAATGTGGGGGAAATTACATATTATTTTTATTTCTTTCTCATATTTGCATACTTATATTTTTTGAGCCTATCAGACATGAAAGGAACTCTGGTGGTGTAGTGGGTGAGGCATTTGGCTGCCAACCAGGAGGTTAGGGGTTCAAGTCCTCTGCTGGAGGAAGATGGGCAATCTACTTCCATAAAGATTTGCAGCCTTGGAAACAAAATGGGGATTGCTATGAGTCGGAAATGACTCAATGGATGGCAATGAGTTTGGTTTTGGTTTTTAACATATATTAGGTGTAACATAAAATAATATTACTTTTTCAAATGCTTTCTGGTAGTTTTTTAGAATTTTGATGCATAAAAATTGAAGACTCAAGTCAGGTTTTTGATTCCATTAACATGGATTTCTCTTTAAAAACTTGGTTTTGGTGAACTTCTATCTTGACATTCATTCAAGCCTGGACCAATAAACCCATAGCTCCAATCATGCCAAACATTTGTGTTTGCAGTTTCAACATTCTTTTAAAAACTCAGAGGACTGTAAAAATACTGTGTTTGATCAGGCAGAATAGGATTAAAAGAGGGAGTGTTCTAAACATTGGCAGCAACTCTGTCATTGTTTGGGAAGTACAGTACAGTCTGGGATTCAGCAGTTTCCAGTTTAAAAACCTTCTTGGTAAAAGAGAAGTTAAGTCAAAAGTACATAAGAAATGAAAGATGTATGCAAGAAATTAAATGTGCATTAGCAACACTGACCGAAAGATTCATTTCTTGTCAGTTGCTATGAAATGAACTGTGAGATGGGCCATTGCTCAAGATGCTCCTCTTTCCTGTTATCTTTTTTCTTCATGTATTACTGCCTCACGACCCTTTACAGACTGTATAGTTTCTAGGCAAATTGTATGTAGCGTTGGCCTTCAGAAATGTGGCTCCAGGGTCTATTTGTTAATACCAATTCCTGTTCTCTATTTTCTTCAGTTCTGCTATCATGCTCCAGCCACTAAACTAGCCAGTAGCTAGTCTAAGACTAGGAAGCTCAGGACATCACTGCTTTCCTTAACTGGGCTCCTTCTTAGGGAAGTTAGTCTGTTTACCCTCTTTTCTAGTTTTTTCTAAGTTGTATATCTCATAAACCAGGGCACTGACTTCAAATTAAGCTATTATTAGGCCAGCCCTGTGTTCAGACTCTTATAAGTGTACCAAGTACAATATGCAAGAAACGGCCAGGAGTTGTAAAGAGTTCTTAGGCACTATGCTACCAGAACTCCTCAGCTGTTAGTACACAGTGTTAAAAATAACAGACAGCCCTGTCTGCTGTTTGTGACCAAATTTATGTGCCAAGTTTTAAATAAGGAAGTCTTACTTGGGCAACCACAGTGATCTGACTATAGTGTCCATACCCCTCTGAAATCATTGACCAAGTCTAGTTTCCACTTTGCTAGATTCCACTGCAAGTTTTGCTGTCAGAATCAATGAAAATAGTTTTTACACTTTAGACTTATTCAATGAATTCAAGTTAGCATAATCAAATATTTTAGAATATAGACAATCCATAGGATTATTGGCTAAAGACAATAAGAGAATAAAGAAATCTTTGAGAGATTTTCAAAATGAATTGTTTACAGAGTGTTTCTCACTTACAGATGACTAAAACATGTATTTTTTCATATATATATATATGAAAATATATATACATACCAAACCAAACCAAACTCACTGCCTTCTAGTTGATCCTGACTCATAGTGACCCCTCCTTGGGTTGCTGAGGCAGTATCACTACGTAAGTAGATTGCCCCATCTTCCTTCCGAAGAGTGGCTGGTGGGTTTGAACCGCCAGCCTTCCGGTTAGCAGTCAAATGCCTTAGGCACTACACCACCAGAGCTCCTCATTTATAGGATATATATATATATGCAAGTGGTTAACTGTTGTACTATTCACTGAAGGGGTGGCAGTTCAAACACACCCAGAAATACTTAGAAGTAAGGCCTGATGATCTGCTTCTAAAAGGTAGCGGCCTTGAAAACCCTATGGAGCATGGTTCCACCCTGCACACAGGTGGTCATGTGGTCAGTGTGAGTCAGAATCTTGACAGCAACTGACAAAAATCACACACACACACACACACACACACACACACACACATAGAATCATTGCCATGGTCTCCAGCAGGCATCAACATCATAAGAGTTGTTTCCAAGACACTAGAACTATTAAGGGAGCTCTGGTAGTGTAGTGCCTAAGGCACTGGATTGCTAACCAGAGGGCTGGTGGTTCAAACCCACCAGCAACTCCTAGGAAGGAAGATGGGGCAATCTACTTCTGTAGTGATACTGCCTCGGAAACCCAAGGAGGGGTCGCTATGAGTCGGGTCTGACTCAATGGCACATAACAACAACAACAACAGAACTATTAAATCTCTGACAACAACAGAACTATTAAATCTCTGGTTCTGTATTCCTGCTGTTTACTACAATCTCCTGGGGAGCATTTAAATCTTGCATTTGTAAAAGTCTCTACAGTTGACTCTGATAATAAATCTTCCTTTCAACAGAGTTGTTTGTTTTCTATTTAGAGAAAAGGAGACATTTAAAAAATAGGCCTATTTTAGGAGAATTAACTCTTCATCTCTTTACTTTGTATTTTCTGCATGTCACTTGTCACTGTTTGAAAACATCTTGTTTTCTACCTGTTTCTTCCACCCTTCCATAGTATATACTCCAGGGAAGCAAAAATATTCTCTATTCTTGTGTCAAGAAATTTATTATCTGGAGCTCTGGTAGCATAGTGCCTAGGCATGCGACTGTTAACCTGAAGGCTGGTGGTTCAAACCCACCATCCACTTCTTGGAAGGAAGGATGGAGAATCTACTTCTGTGGTGATACTGCCTTGGGAACCCAAGGAGGGGTATGAGTCAGATCCGAGTAAGGACAATAAAGTATGTTCACTGAAACTACTCCCTAAATGATTACGTTCTTAAGTGTAAAAAACCATTGAACCTTTGGCATATCCACCAAAGACACAGCCATTTGGCACAGCACATGTGGTAAAGGGTCAAGTGTGTTACATAGTATATAAATATCCATTACCAAATTCATCCACCTGTGAACCTTAATAAGATATAGTTACAGTCACTATGGACACATTATTAAAAACCCTATGGATCTTTCAATGGAATTATTAGGTGTGAGTTATTTTGAATCCTGACACATTATAATCTTTTGTCACATAATTCATTGATCTTCTAATGACCACCTTGAGGAACAATGAATTATGTTTTCATAATTCATATCCAGGCCCATATCCAAGGCCTGGATTCGTCTGCTAATAGCCTGAGAAGTACACTTGCTAATGTAGGGCAGGCAAGAATTCCTTATTGTCAGCAAAACTTTGATGGTATCAAAATAAATATGAGTCACGTAATTTCATGAAGGTGGGGTTTGAGAAAGCAAAAGGCGAGCTTTTCTGACTAGCAGCAGGGAGACAGCTGCAGGTCATGGGAATGGACAGTGGTCCCTCCTCATCAAACAGTGAGACTGTGAGACCACTACTAGGGTACCTGGGACTGATGCAACTAAGTAAGTGAAGACTTTCATTTTTCTAGTCCATATTCAGAGGCACCATGAAACAAACACTTCTTTTGTGAATCCTACAGTCTCAGACAGATCAAAGATTTCAAGAGGAGGTGTTGCTGGACAGTTTCACTGCTCAGGGCTAATTATTCATAGGAGAATCCACCCAGTAAAGTTACTAAACTGGTTTGCCAGTTGTTTGGTGGAGACTTTTAAAAAGACATTGCCACATTTAAATAGATAATTTTATTTCACATAAAAATTTTACAGGAAGAGAATCCTGAAAAGACAAATTACACTATGACAAAGTCAATGAAGTTCCTTTTTCATTTTCATCCTTAAAATCTATATTTAAAAATGAACTGAGAGGTTGTTCATTAAACGTTCAGCTAAAAAGCAGATTATAGTTTCTCTATGTGTAGATGTTTGAAGTGATGAATGGAGATAAGTTGGAAATATGCCCAATGCTACTGGTGGGAAAATCATGATAAAATATTACTCAATAAAGTTCAGATTAGAGAGTCTACACAGACATGTGTGCATCTGTACACACACACATATATACAAACTCACATACACATATTTACACAAACATTTACACACATACATACATATACACATGTATGCACATATTCACACAACACATACATGTGTGTTAATGCACTCGCACATATATACAAATTCACACGCATACACTTACATACATGCATGCATGCACATATTCACTCATACACATATATTCACATACACATACATACACACTTATACACATACACATATTCACACATACACATATACATTGACATACACATGCAAAACGTGAACTTTTCTTATTTTGTAAAAACCAAACGATAAGCATATTTTATTCCTTGATTATTATGTTTTTGAGTGAAATTTTATTTCCACTCTGTCCTATAGGGTCACTATGAGACAAAATCAACTTGATAGCACATAACGACAAAAAGAGTTGTTCTGGTTACCTAGTGCCACCACTCTGACAAGAATATACCACAAATGGGATGGCTTAAACCAACAGGAGTTTATTCTTACAATTTGGAGTCTTTAAGTCCAAGTTCAAAGTTCCAAGCCCTAGGGGCTGGCTGAAACACCTTCAAACTTGGTGTCCAGCTCTGCCTCCTGCTCCCGGCCCACTGGAGTTAGTGACTTTTCTTCACTCAGGCAGCTGCTGGCTGCTGAGGCTGAGAAGCCCAAGGTTGACAAGTGAAAAGGCACAGTCCTGATGTTACCAAACCACATGGCAGGCCATTAATTTAAGTCCACTGTAGGTCCCAAGGTCGGCAGAGCTTAGCCGGCTGCTGAACGACATGGCTATATGCAGGGTCCAAGCATGCCATATTGTAGATACCATTCCCAAGTCTTCTCCTTATATACAGGAAGCAGACCACATCCAAAGGCAGCTACTCAGCTGCTTGTGGTAGATCCCACCGTGGAGTTGATTGCCAGTGTCATCATGGGGAATAACTACAACCAGCTGCCCAGCCACTCAACCAGGCCCAGCCAAGTTGACACACAAACATAACCACCACAAGAGTTAAGAAAGAAATTGTTTTATAGCCACCATTCTCACATGGTTTTCTGCCCCCAAGTATCTCTTCCCTAAATGTTAAAGGGAGAAATGTAATTTAAACATGCAGTGAAATTTACAGTTTGCCATGACTTAAAGACTTTTGGCATAGCCCATTTCCCATAGGGTTATAGATGCTTCCTGTATTTGTCTCCATAGCTCAAGACATCTTTTTTATCAGTATAGAGTCCAGCAGGGTACCTGAATCAGGAAGTGCCCATCTCTTGTTGAGTGAATTGCTAACTATATTTAACACTAATTTTTGTTTTAATAAATAGGTCTTGAGTTGAATTCATTGTATGAGTGTCTCTTTATGTTTCTACTTAAGTGTTTATTGAATATCCATTCTACTAAATACAGCTATAAAGCCTATAGTGAGTGAGAGTAGAATGAATTTCATGATCTAGTAAAGACTTCAGTGTTTTGCATTAAAACATCTCCCATTTGGGATTCAGGTACACAACAGTTTTCTTCTTTAGTATGTTTAAATATTCTCATAGACTCAATGTGAAGATAAGTAACATGTATTTATAATCCTGTATGTCTGGGTACTACTATACTTTGCATAAAATGATCATATTTAATTGACACAACAAGCCTATAATGTATTATTTGGCTCATTTTACAGAGATAACAAAAATAAGACACAGATAAATTGCCTAGTTAACAAATGGGAGAACAAACAGTATTCAAACCTAGGTCTGCCTGATTGTAAAGCCAGTGCTCTTTAACATATGAACTCATAATGTGGGTCATCCACATCTTAGTATGAATTATTTTATCCAGATTTATTTGCTGCTGAATAGAACAGAGTAACCTCCCTGAGAAGTGGGAATTTTGAGGAAAAGGAAGAGGGATGGGAGATTTCAGAGACAAGAGTGGAAATCTGGGCACTAGAGTGATCTTTTGTGAGAAAACCATGTTTCAAGGTGCTTGAAGTATTTGTTTTTGTACTGGGAGTAAATAGGCATCTTATGGAAAAGAAAGAAAATATTGAAGGGAAGAAAGGATGGTAAAGGCATTTTTGAAATTTAGCATATTTGGTTTTAATAATGAAAAAGGGAACAGTGCGTCTTCAAATAGTGAAGTGATTCTGGATGAATCCTTTTTTGGGAAATTATTTGTAATTGATATTGGTTAACTTAAAGACATATCTTTGCTTCTTTAATGTTCATTTCTGCTGCTGTTTCTTTAGATAGGACTTACTTATTTGAGGAAGTAAATGATGATTTTGAAAGATATGAGTGAAAAATGTCAGGTTTGGGATGGAGGGCTGGAAGTTTCTCTGCATGCATCCAAAGGCAAATTGCAGCCTCACCTCACCAACATCAGTAACTTGGGGTTTGGAAATGAGAAAGGCAGGCTCACCCATTCATTCAGTAAGCCCATTGGGGTATCATCTAATGTATGGATCTATTGTGGGCACATCTGTGTATGAAGACTCCTCGCATCTTAGTAAGCCCTGCTTTGTTTCTGCAGAATAAGTCCTAATATAACAACTAAATATATGTGCCAAGGATTGATGAAGTAGACTCCCTTCCTACCACTATCAGTCCTAATTTTTTACTGGTAAATTCAAAATGTCAAATATACCCAGAAAATGGATGTCCTTGAAGGAAGCGTATCAATGGTCAGGAGCACCAACCTTGGAAGGATAGAATGCCTAGGTGTAAATCTAGGCTCTACCACTTACCTGTTACATGTAATTGAGTAAGTAACTCAGTGGAGCCAAGCCTCAAGTATCTAATCTGTAACGTGGGGTAATAATTTTACCAAACCCATAGGATTGTTGTGAAGAATAAAGAGAAGATTCCATGTGACATGATTAATGTACATCTGAGCATGTAGTAAGCTCTCAGAAAATACAATCTTCTCCCCACCTCTGAATATATTTTAAGGTTTCAACTAATCTTAAATTCACACTCTAGGTAATTCTTCGAGGTAAGAGTTCTGCATTTCTACTCTTTTAAAAATCCAGAGTTTAATCTAAAACTTGTACAAATTCTTGCACAAATTTGATGGCAATATGTAAATGGTAAATGTTGGAAGTGATTAGAAAGTTGACTGAATTGGAATCTTCTTGAGCTTCGTATGGTTTTTCACACACACAGTTAATGGTAATGCTCTTGCATCCTCTGTGGATCTTCAGGAATAGGGAGAGCATTAAACAAATTCCACCTAGGTGGTTGAACATATGAAATTCTAACACAGGGAAGAAATTAATCTCAAGAGAAATAGCATATAGAGATATTGCAGTAGACTTTAATATAGGTCCCATTAGTAAAACAAATGTTGTTGTTATGTGCCGTCGAGTCAAACCCGACTCATAGCGACCCCTCCTTGGGTTTCCGAGGCAGTATCACTATGGAAGTAGGATTACCCAACCTTCCTTCTGAGGAGTGGCTGGTGGGTTTGAACCACCAGCCGTCTGGTTAGCAGGCAAGTGTCTTAGGCACTATGCTACCAGAGCTCCCAAGTAAAACAAATAGGAGTTTTTAAATACAGAGGAAGTAACAAAAATCTCTCTCATATATTTATCCTTCTCCTCAAATAGCTGAAAGGTCCTTGGCCTGGAACCCTTTATTTGTGCATTCTTGCCTTGAGAAGACCCATAAAAGGAAATCCAACGTAACATCTTTGTGCTCAGATGAGGATTTAAGAATTTCTAATCCAATCTTCAGGTACCATCCACAATCCTTGTAAACATGAACTGGCTTGACACTCTGTCTATCTCCTATTTTTAATGCACTATCAGGGTTACAGGTGAGGAGAGACAACTCAGGGACGCCTGAAGTAGCAAGCGGGAAGAGCAAGAGAAAGGGGATTAAAAGCCAAGAAGCCAGAGAAAAGAGCAGTCAGCCGAAGGGATTAGGTGAGGAGAGGAAACTCAGGCCCGCCCAAAGCAGCAGGACAGAGGAGCAGTCAGCCCCAG
>NW_006921981.1:1902900-1923847 GCF_000298275.1 Orycteropus afer afer | reverse complement strand
GGAGGGTCAACGAAAGAGGGGGAGCCCTTCTACGAGATGGATTGACACGGTGGCTGCAATGATGGGCTCAAGTATAGCAGGGATTGTGAGGCTGGCTCGGGATCAGGCAGTGTTTCGTTCTGCTGTGCATGGGGTCACTATGAGTCGGAAACGACTCGATGGCACTTAACAACAACAACAAGAAGTCTTGAAGAACATTTAAAATATATTCTTACAGAATAATTCTGTCATATAATGCCAAGTATGTTGTTTCAAGTGCTGCTGTCAGTTTGGAATTTAATGCGTTGTTTTGTTGTCTCCCTTTAATTGTCATGTATGCTCTTTATGGGTGTTTCCTCTTTTGGGCACTCAAGCAATAATGATTCTCTTTCTGACACTTATGCCAATACATTACTATTTGCACTTACGGGAGTAGATAATAAGATAGTAAATCCAAAATCATCACTAGGTGCCATTGAATCATAGTATTATGGTGGATTGTACTTAATAAATAATGATTATTTATACCTATTAAAATTATTTTACATTCTTTAACTTCATATTGGTTGGAAGAAGGCAGATGGAATTTCTGGGAAGCAGGATAAGTTTGGGTTTGTATATACATGTCTGAATACCAGGAATAATACTCAAAGCAGATATTTTGTTCAAAATAATATCATTGTAGGTATTTTATGACCATTAAAAATAATACAACTATTCTGACCCCAAGGAGTGGCTTCTGTGAGTTGGATTTGACTCAATAGTCTGAGTTATACCACTATCACATATTCCCCTGTTTTTTCCTCACAAACTAATGTATATTAGATGCTAAAATGATTTTATTATTTATTAACCATTGAATGCTTTTTTTAGAATAAATATAGTCTATATGGATCTGACTCATAGAGACCCCTCCTTGAGTTTCCAAGGTAATCACTATGGAAGTAGATTGCCCAATCATCATTCTGAGGAGTACCTGGTGGGTTTGAACTGCCAGTCTTCTGGTTAGCAGCCAAATGCCTTAGGCACTATGTCACCAGAGCTCCCTTTTATTTGTTTCATTATATGTTTTCATCGTTTTATCAATCATGTCTCCCAGATTTCTGTTGCCAAAAATAGTAACTACAAAAGGATTTCTTTCTTTCTTTCTTTTTAAAATTGTACTTTGGTGCAAATTCACAAAGCAGAATTTTTTACATTCAATGTAAATAGAATCAAATATTTATGCACATTTGATTTCACATCCAGATTACCATCCTTAACCATGAAAACTCTCCTCCCCTCTTCTCCCTATGCCCTGCTTATCTATGCATTCCTGTCTGTCCAGCTTTCCCTCTATGTGAATGTTGCCCCTCTGATGTCTCATGGTTGACTGCTCTAAGGGGTGCATCTGCATAGAGCAAGTGGATGCATCTCCGGGGTAGGTGTTCTGCTTGTAGGCCTTTCTACTCTTGGGTTTAGACCCAATCCAAGGAAGTGAGTCCATTTCTAGGCCATAGTCTCACTACAAAAGGATTTCAAGTTATAAAATAATATGAAAGAAAGGAAAGGCTGACCACTCAAAATGATTTAAAAAAAAAAAAAATACTGAGGACCAAACAAGCGTATAATGTCCTTTATAAACACTGAACGACGTAATTAGGAGATTCTATGATTCAAACATAACAGCAAACATTAGAGGTGGAACGAGCTATTGAGTCACCAAAATTCTCCCAGGAAAGGACTGTTTATTTTCTTACCTTAATAACAATGACATGCAGTACATATTTTCACAATAGTTTCAGAATTTTAATACACATTAAGAGTTTGAGTATGCTTCTCTAATGTATTATCAACACAGCATATCAGAATTAATGAAGGATACACAGAGGTGCTTAATTGAAATGTAAGGTATGTTAGTTGGTGTAGAAAGAGATTTTTTAAAGGAATGAATACATCTACTTTGTTCCACTGCTTTGTTGTGTGATCTAGATGTTTTCCTAATTTAGTCAATCTAGACTGTAAAGTAAAAAGTCTGAATTACCTAACTGGTCTGCCCACAAGTGCTCCCCAACAATGTCTGCTTGCTGAGGCAGAGACTGGAAAGTGCCTGGCACACATACTTGACCCTCCATAATATTTGTCAAATACACAAGTAATCGAATGAACTACCAATTATGCAGGTAAGGATTGAGCTAAATTTGTGACAGCAATGAGCAAATAAATAGCAAGTTAGAATTATAAGAGCTGTCCTTATGCTTTTATTATTGACCATGATTTAGTTAATTTAGAAATAATTTCACAATCAAGTGGGAATTTGAACACACATTCATATTATTCCTGTACCACTGTTGAAGACATCTTTTTTTCTCCTCAGTTATCATTTCTGTCTTTAAAATTCTTGCATGAGACAATTATTTAGACAGAAAATTTAATTTTGAACATTTTAAGCAATGAATATTTAGTAAAGGTAGAAAAAAAATGACAAAAATATTTTTGTAACTATTTCTATGAACCAGGCGATAGTCATTGTTTAAAGCACTTGTTATCTTACATTTGCATAAATAGTTATCTTTAAAATATGAGATCAAAATATCCTTAAATCAAGATAATATTTTAAGTATTTTCACAAAGCCTTCTGATTTTTCAGCAACTAGACTCTTATGCTTTAGAAAAATAATACTTTCTTCTTTTTCTTAAATCTCTGGTATATTAACTGGAGAATATATTCCTGTCACGTTTCAGTATTCCAATCATAGCCTTTAGGTTTCCAAGGCAGTAAATCTTTACGGAAGTACATTGGCAGGTCTTCCTTCCTCAGAGTGACTGGTGGGTTTTGAACCGCCAGCATTCTGGTTAGCAGTCATATGCCTTAGGCAATACTCCACCAGAGATCCAATACTTGAAATAGACACAAACATTATCTATCGTAATTGCCTTTTCTCATAAAAAAGCAACAACAATAATCTTAAGAAAGATATTTATAAGATTACCTGATCAAAACTGCAACACCAGACTTACTAGAAAAAACCTGGAAGAAGTGTTTTTTACAACTCAGAGTACAGCCCACAAAGCATTATTTAGGGAATTTCATGCCTAAGCTTTTGCCCTCCCTCCCCCAAAAAAAAACTCACTCTCACTGCCCTCAAGTTGTTTCAATTCATAGCAACCCCTCCATGGGTTTTCGAGGTGGTATGTCTACCAAGTAGATTATCCCATCTTTTTTCTGAGGAGTGGCTGGTGGGTTTGAACCTCCAGCCTTCTGTTTAACAGTCAAGTGCCTTAGGCACTATGCAGAGCCTATTAAAACACACAAACAAGCTTAAATGTCATTCGATAATATTTGGTAACACATAGTAAGATGAAAAAGCAAAAAAATGCTAGTTCTATACTGAGTCTACTATCTCTAATAAGCTCTTATTTACAAATTGCTATCCCTTTGGTGAAAAACAATTCACCATTCCTTTTGAAAATCCGTGAAAAATTGAAGAGCAAATTCAAAATATGGCCAAATGAAACGGTCTTGATAGTCAGTGCCTTTGGCTCATTGCCTGTCCTTCTGTTCACCTCTCCCTCCTTGTCCTGGAACTCTCATTCAAGCCTGTGGTGTCAGCTCTCACTTCTGTGCCAAAGATTCACAAAGACACCCCCTGACATGTCTTCTTATCGTGCAGCTATTCTCGTATTTCTAACTTTCTATTGAATGTGGCATTGTTACCCTAACTCACTCTGTCCCAATCCAAGGTCAGCTATACTCAAAGGAAATCAAATTTCACTCACACCTCCCAACCCCTCTGACCATAAGATACCACCATGCACACATTTTGGTGGAGACAGCCATAGACAGACATCTCATCTCTGTTAAAGACTCAGTGACCTGACACCTTTCTAGCTATGCACACATAAACTACAGAATCATTTTGATCCCTTTTTCTCTTTTCTTCTGCATTCTCAAGCCTTATTCAGTGTTCTTGTATGTCAGCCTCTTCCTCTTTATTCCCACTGCCAGAATCCAAGATGCAACCTTAGTATGAGTTTAGTGCTATATGGAAAAATAATAAATAAATACATAAAAATTATAAATAAATACATAAATAAACTCCTTGTCATTGAGTCCATTTCAACTCCACATATTGCAGAGTAGAACCAACCGCACACAAGGCTTTTCTTGGCTTTAATGTCTACAGAAGCAGATTACCAGGTCTTTTCTTCTACAGCATTGCTGGGTGGGTTTGAACCACCAACCTTTAGGTTAATGCTGTTGTTAAGTGCCATCAAGTTGGCTCCAACTCGTAATGAATGACCCTGTGTACAACAGAATGAAACACCGCCTGGTCCTGTGCTATCCTCACAACTTGGCTATGCTTGAACCCATCGTTGCAGCCACTGTATCACTTCATTTCATTGAGAGTCTTCCTTTTTTTGCTGACTCTTTACCAAGCATGATATACTTCTTCAGAGACTAATCCCTTCTGACAACATGACCAAAGTATGTTAGAAGATGGCTGGCCATTAGTAGTGGAGCATAAACCATTTGTGCCACCCAGAGCTACCTTCCCTGATATATTACAGGTTGTTAATAAATAACCCTTGCCCACTCCAATTCAATGCATCATGGAAAATGCTGTCAGACTTGTACCAAAAAAGTCTGCTAATCATTCCATTCTCCTACCATATCTAGCCTAAGTGGTAATTACAAAACCAAAACAAACTCACTGCCATCATGTGACTCATAGCTACCCCCTTTGAGTTTCTGAGGCTGTAAATCTTTATGGAAGTAGATTTTCAGTCTTCCTTCCAGAGAGTGGCTGGGAGGTTTGAAGTGCCAACCTTCTGGTTAGCAGTCAAATGCCTTAGGCACTACGCCACCAATATAATTGCTCTTTCTAATAACTGCAGTCTTAAATCCATATTCCTCCTGAAAACACATAAAAGTCTAACAACTTTCAGGCAAAGATACTCAGCCTCCATGATTTCTCAGTCATTTCAGATTTAAAATCTCAGTCATATTAATACTGTCTTACACTTATTCTTCCTAGTAATATATGGATGGAGGGGAGAACTTTGAGTCTTGGTGTTCATGGAATGGGTTGCAGGTTTCTCAGCAGGGTCTGTGTACACTGACTTCACTGGAGACAACTACTCCAGTTGGACTCCCAGGCCTGGTCCCTCTCTGTAACAGGTACAGTTGCAGAACATCTCTTCAGGAAAGGCTGAGGGACAGCAACCTGGTAAGGAGAGAGGTCTAGGGGACTTACAGCAAGAATATTAGTTTCATTTAAGAGCATATATTTAATGAGGTGATATGAAGCTAACTTACACAGCAAATCAACTTTTACTATGTTGAAATTGTATTAAATACTTGGCTGTAACTTTCCCTTGTCCCTCCCAGAAGAATCTGTAAGCCTATTGTCCTCCCTCTTTCTGCTAATTTTTAAACCCTTCCAGGATCTTGGAAGGGACCTTCCTGGAACCATTCAGGAGTGAGCACAGAAGTAATATAAAAATACTTAGCAACCAGTGCTTCGGTGGTAGACTTCCCACTTTCCATGCCAGAGACCCAGCATGACTCCCTGCCAATGCATCCCCTGCATAGCCACCACCCTTCTGTCATTAGAGGCTTGCATGTTGCTAGGATACTGAACAGCTTTCAGCAGAGCTTCCAGACTAAGATGGGCTAGGAAGAAAAGCCTGGAAGTCTACTTGAAAGTCAACTACTGAAAACTCTATGGATCACAATGGTCTGGCCAAATGACATCACAGCATGGATACTCAGCACGGAAACCAGCTGGAGAAGACAGGTGTGACTGTGTGGAAGTATCTGTGCTGCATGTCAGCCAGGGGTGCACATTGCTCTGGAGGACAGTATTTAGGCTCAGAAGGCCATTGCTACTCAACCATCTGGTGCCACGCAGTTTCTTTGCTCAGGACACTTCTCCTCAAGCAAGGAGATCAGAAATACTGGGTGTGGAGCCCAACAATCTGTATTTTAACAAAGCTCCCAGATGATTTTAATGCACACTAGGGTTTGCGAACTACTATGTAAGTTTTCACTGGTTCCTCTGTCCCTTCCCTTCCCCACCCCACACACTGTTAAATTAAAAATAAACAGACAAACTGGATACTGATTGAAAAACAAAAAATGAAATCATTATTATATTTAGCTAAAGGATGGAGGTGTAGCACACATGACTTTTGTTCTTTTAATCTCCAATGCTCCCTCTGTCCCTCTAATACTTATGTAGTTAGGAGGAATGGGGATAAACGGGCTAAAAACAGCTTGTGGAAGTAACAGAGAAATGGAGTGATTATGATTGGTTTTCATGAGGTCTAACATCCATAGTTAAACACTTTATAATTGCATTTCTATTTCTATTCCATATAGCTGTAGCTATCTGGTGGCATAAGAACTCTGATGGTATAGTGCCTAAGGCATTTGACTATTAATCAGAAAGCTGGCAGATCAAACCCACCAGGCACTCTGTGGAAGGAAGACTGGGCAATCTACTTCCATAAAGATTTGCCACCTTGGAAACCCACAGGGGTCGCTATGAGTCAGAATCGGCTGGCTGGCAGTGAGTTTGGTTTTGGTAGCTTATTTGTAAACCCTCAGATCTGTAGGTTAACATTCTAGGTTTAATTTTTTTTAAATTTATTCATGAATATGTTGTTGTTGTTATGTGCCGTCTAGTCGTACCCGACTCATAGCGACTCCTTGGGTTTCTGAGGCAGTATCACTACGGAAGTAGATTGCTCCATCTTCCTTCTGAGGAGTGGCTGGTGGGTTTGAACTTCCAGCCTTCTGGTTAGCAGTCAAGTGCCTTAGGCACTATGCTACCAGAGCTCCTATTCATGAATATAGTGGAAAAGAATTTCATGGTTTGTTTTTTATTTTTTCATATTTTGATAACCTGATTATTTGCAAGAGAATTATTTAACATATAGGGATATAGCAAAAGGAGCAGGTTTTGGTCAAGTTCAATTTTCAGATAAAAATGAGCTTCATATGAAAAATATTATGTGTAAATCTTGAAAATCATACACTGAACTCTCTCTTCTTACCATTATTTCCTCCTTACTTAATTATTAATAATTCAAGATCAACATTATGAAAAATCATTGTTCTATTTATGTGCAGTGTTTTTTACTCCCTCTCACCTCTTGGCTGTTCTGATCATCAGTGGATTTGAAGGTGAATTAATGAAACTTACTTCCAAAATGTGCAAACTCAGTGAACAGTCTGTGGGGGATGAGCCAAAGGAATCTTTTATGAGCTTTTGGTATATGGACCTCATGACATGTATTTAACAACTCAAGGAGCCCCAGTGGTGCAGTGGTTAAGTACTCAGCTGCTAACCAGAAGGTCAGCAGTTCAAACTCACCAGTCATCCATGGAAGAAAGTTATGCCTGTCTACTTCAGTAAAGATTTCAGCCTCAGAAACCCTATGGGGCAGTTCTACTCTGCCCTACAGGGTTGCTGTGAGTTGGAAGCAACTCGATGAAAACAAGGTTTTTGTTTGTCTGTTTATTTTTAATTTAACAGCTAACAACTCAGACGTCTTTTCTTACTTATTGACCTTCTTACCAATTCTTGTTAAGTGAGGATACTGATTGAAAAACAAAAAATGAAATCATAATATTATTGTTGTTACTAGTTGCTGTCATGTGGATTCTAACTCATGAAGACCACGTGTGTGCAGACTAGAACTACTCCTCAGGGTTTTCAAGGCTATGACCTTTCAGAAGCTGATTGCCAAGGCCTGTCTTTCTAGGCATCTCTGGGTGGGTTTGAACTGCCAACCTTTTGGCCAGTTGTTGAAAGCTTAGCCACTTGCACCATGCTGCTTATAAAATATTATAAGAAACAATTTTAAATGGTATCTTTTTGGAAAGATGTAGACTAAATTCTGGCAAGAAAATTTTTTTCTCTGACCTTCAAAACAGCTTTAATTACAATCTGTCATGTCATAGGGAATGTGCATTATGAATCTCTCCAAATATGACATTCTATCAAATTGGACTCATAACTATTGTAAGACCATGTTCATAGTTAAAAGATAAATAAAAGAGTACTTGTATTTTAAAATAATTTGTACCCATTTGGCAATTAACTATTTCATCTAATTCAAAATTTATTTACCTAACCAATGTAGGTTGCATTTTCTTTTTTCACAGAACACAGATATATCCTGTATTATTCCCCATATTCATTGCTGTCATTCCAGTCTGTCTTTGATGAACAGAATGGCCATGGTTCACTACTGAAAAGGAGCCTTGTCTGAGCAGAGCTTGTTGATCCTCTTTGGTTAAAATAGGAGTCTGCCTTCAAGATTATTCTGCTGTTTGTTTGTTTTTTTGGGTTTTTTTTTGCCATGCTTTCAGCCTTATGAATCATACCTAGCAGTTACAGCCAAAGGTAATTGTACAACCAAAAATATACAAATAGTACAAATAAAATAAAGTTGGTAATAATATCATGATGATTAAATATAGAACATTTTAAGCATTGCATTATTACTTGTAATGAACTGCACAAGCTTATAAAACAGTACAGTTTTTTGTAATGTTGGGCAAATTAGTAACTCATAGAGGTAGTTTTGCCTAACAGTTAAGCTATAGGATGTCTGTTTGAGACTTGAGTAGAATACCTTTCCCATACCTTTTTATTATTTTTTATACATCTTTAAGTTTCATTTTTTTCTTTGGCTAAATGGAGATACCATAATATTTGTTTATCTTACTCTAGGAAATTCTTAGAAAGAGAATTATTTGTTTGTATAAAATGATCATAAATCCTTACAAGAAGTCAAACAGAACAAAAGGTAGACCTTACTGTAAATAAAGCCAAGAAGCTGATAAAACACAGCTGGGCTAAAAGGAAGCTGGCCACTCTTTGTTGATCTGTACCAGACGTTTGACATACAAGTTATTTTTATTTCTATTTCTTACATGTAACATGATCTGTCTTATGGTATTATTGTGATCACTCATAAATATAATAACTTATTACAGTTTCCCTATATATTATGAATTGTATATAGGAACAGGAACATTTTACTAATGAGAAAATTGCTGTCTACAAGAGTTATGCAACTTGCTGAAATTTAGTTTAAGTAACAAATCAGACTCCAGTTCTTCTGAAGCAGCTCTGTTAACTATTAGTTTTTGAGAAGAACAAATGTGGAAGTTATGATTTGCTCACCTTTTTTTTAACTTTATGTATCACTTTTGAAATCAATAACCAATAACTCCAAACCCATTACCACTGATCTGATTCTGACTTGTTGCAACCCTTTAAGACAGAGTGAAACTATTCCATAAGGTTTGCAAGGCTGTAAATCTTTACAGAAGCAAACTGCTGCATCTTTCTTCCACAGAGCTGCTAGTGAGTTTCAACTGATGACTTTTCACTTAGTAGTTGAATGCTTAACCACTGTACCACCAGGGCTCCTTAGGTGACCAACAGAATTTAAAAATAAGGAAAAATCTTCATCTGTGAAAGACAAAAAATGATGTTAAGAGGATAGCATTAGGATGAGTATGTGAAGAGAGAACTGTCTGAGAGAATAAGTATCTGTGAAGACAGAACTGTCTGAGAGGATAAAAATGTGCATTAACATGAAAAATAGAAATAGTGGTGAAAGCAAAAGATAAGTTTCTGGAAAATATTAAATTAGAGACATAAAAGCAAAGTCTGAAAATCCCCAGATCCAAGGATGGCAAAAGTGATGAGAAATAAGTGAGGGACACAGTAAACATATCCAGAAGATATAACTTTTGTGTTAAAAATATATGAAAGAGAAAGAGAAGGAAGGAAGGAGAAACAGAGAGACAGAGACAGAAAGAAAGAAGGAAAAAAAGATGAAAGAGTTCAGGACAAAAGATAAACAATAATCAAAGAATCGACAGAAGAAAACAATTTAAAGACTGCTTTGGAAGGATATACAAAGTGTCACTCAAAATTAATGAAAAAAAGATCTGGTCATATATTAGTAAAATATTAGTAATTACTTGATATAACATGTTTGGTCAATTTCAGACTGTAGAAGTTGGTAAAAACCTTCAGTTTCTTCATCTTTGGCCTTAGTGGTTGGTGTGTAAATTTGAACAATAGTAGTATTAACTAGTCTTCCTCATAGGCATATATCCTATCACTGACAGCATTGTACTTCAGGATAGATCTTGATACTTTCTTTGTGATGATGAATGCCGTGCCATTCTTCTTCAATTTTTTATTCTCGGCGTAGTAGGTCATATGATCATCTGATTCAAAATGGCCAAAACCAGTCTATTTCAGCTCACTAATAGCTAGAATATTGATCTTTATGCATTCCATTTCATTTTTGACAACTTCCAATTTTCCTAGATTTGTACTTCATACATTCCATGTTCTGATTATTAATGGATGTTTACAGCTGTTTCTTCTCATCTTGAGACATGCCACATCAGCAAATGGGGGTCCTGAAAGTTTTACTCTATGCACATCATTAAGCTTGGCTCTACTCTGAGGAAGCAGCTCTTCTCCAGTCATATTTTGAGTGCCATCAGACTGAACATGCAATCAAGATGTGTTAATTATCACTGGTGATTGGAATACAAAAGTTGAAAACAAAGAAAAACCACCTGTAGTTGGAAAATATGGGGTTGGTGATAGAAATATTGCTGGAGATCACATGATAGAATTTTGTAAGACCAACGACTTATTCATTACAAATACCTTTTTTAAACAACACAAATGGTGCTGATACATGTGGACTTCACCAGATGGAGTACACAGGAATCAGATTGACTACATCTGTGGCAAGAGGTGGTGGAAAAGCTCAATAGCTTCAGCCAAACTAAGGCCAGGAGCAGACTGTGGAACAGACCATCAACTGCTCATATGCAAGTCCAAGTTAAAGCTGAATACAATTTTTAAAAGTCCACAAGAGCCAAAATATGACCTTAATTATATCTCTCCTGAATTTAGAGACCATCTAAAGAATAGATTTGATGCATCTAACACCAATGACTGAAAACCAGAGGAATTGTGGGATGACATCAAGAACATCATCCATGAAGAAAGCAAGAGGTCATTAAAAAGACAGGAAACACATCCAGAAAATGCAAAAATTGATGTCAGAAGAAACTCTAAAATTTGCCCTTGAATGGACAGTAGCTAAAGCAAATGGAAGAATCAACAGAATTAAAGAGATGAACAGAAGATTTCAGAGAGCAGCTTGAGAAGACAAAGTCAATTATTATAATGAAATGTGCAAAGACCTGGAGTTAGAAACCCAGAAGGGAAGAACACAGTTTGCAGTTCTCAACCTGAAAGAACTGAGGGAAAAATTTAAGCCTTGAATTGCAATATTGAAAGATTCCATGGGGGATATGTTGAATGTTGCAGGAAACATCAAAAGAAAATGGACATAATACAGAGAGTCAGTATACCAAAAATAATTGATAGATGATCATCCATTTCAGGAGGTGGCATATGATCAAGAACCAATGGTAATGAAGGAAGAAGTCAAAGCTGCACTAAAGGAATTGGCAAAAAACAAGGCTCCAGGAATTGACAGAATACCCATTAAGATGTTTCAACAAATGGATGCTGCAATAGAGGCGCTAACTTGTCTATGCCATTTTGGAACACAGCTACCAGGCCAACTGACTGGAAGAGATCCATATTTGTACCCATTCCATAGAAAGGTGTTCCCACAGAATGTGGAAATTATCAAACTATATCATTAATATCACATGCAAGTGAAATCTTACTGAAGATAAAAAAGGTTGCTGCAGTATATTGACAGAGAACTTTGAGAAATGCAAGCTGGATTCAGAAGGCAATGTGGTATGAGCAATATCACAGCTAACGTCAGATAGATTTTGGCTCAAAGCAGAGAATACCAGAAAGATGTTTACTTGTGTTTCATTGACTGTGCAAAGGCATTCAACTGTGTGGATCATAACAAATTGTGGATAACATTGAGAACAACGGGAATTCCAGAATGCTTAATTGTATTCATGAGGAACCTGTACACAGACCAGGAGTCTGTCGTTCAAAGAGAACAAGGGAATACTTCATGGTTTAAAATCAGGAAGGGAATGTGTCAGGGTTGTATCCTTTCACCATATTTATTCAATCTATGTGCTGAACAAATAATCTGAAAAACTGGACTATATAAAGAAGAATGTGGCATTAGGATTGGAGGAAGTATTGTTAACAACCTGAGATACACAGATGACACAACTTTGCTTGCTGATGGTGAGTATGACTTGGAGCACTTACTGATGAAAATTAAAGACTGAAGTCTGCAGTATGAATTACACTTCAATGAAAAGAAGACTAAAATCCTCACAACTAGACCAATAAGCAGCATCACGATGAATGGAGAAAAGATTGAAGTTGTTAAAGACTTCATATTGCTTGGTTCTGCAATCAATGCCAATGGAAGCAGCAGTCAAGACAACAAAATATGTATTACATTGGGCAAATCTGTTGCAAAAAACACTTCCTAACAAGGGGCAAGGTTGTAGTCACTGCTTGGTCACAGCCAGCTACCCAGAGGGACCGAGTAGTTGAACCTGTGGGCTCGGGACTGTAGTCACAGAGGACATCAAGCTCAATTGACATAACATACTACACAGAACATTGTTCCTCCTCCTACTGTGGTGAGTAGCAACTGAGATCTTAAAAGCTTGCAAGCTGCCATCTAGATGCAGCGATGGGTCTCTCTTCATCCAGAGCCAAGAAGAATGAAGAAAACCAAAAACTCATGGAAACAACTAGTCCTAGTGACTGGTACACCATCCGATCTGCAGCCTATATGACTGTGAGACCAGAAGAAATAGATGGTGCTTGGCTACTACTGTCAACCACTTGGAAGAGGATCTTTGTAGGAGATCCTGGATAGACAGGGAGAACAATGTGGAACAAAACTCAAAATCATTTGGAAAAAAAAAGTGGGGAACAGGTTTGCTGGCCCGAAGGAGCATGGTGCAACCACTGAGACTATGGCCCCTAGTTGCCCTTCAGGTCTAGAATTGAATGCACATCTGTGGCTTCCAGCCAAACAATAGACAGGCATATCAGTTGAGCATTTACCTGAGGTAGATACACTCCTTGGAGAGAATAAGCATGAGAGAAAGAAGGGCTGCTCAGGCACAGGGAGACAGCTCAGGGGGTAGGAGTGCATGGAGAGATGGACACAGGAAAGAGTTAACTATCGGGAGGAAGTGGGAGGGAAGATGTTGCATTGTGCTAAATTGTGGTAGATGTCATGAGACAAAGTGTATGTGAACTACTGTATGGAAAGTGTATTTGTGCTGTAAATTTTCACCCAAATCACAATAAAAACAAAACAAAACAAAAAACACTTCCTAATTTTGGTCATGTAACTAAATTCTCACCAGTGGAGTATGAGTAGAAGTGATATGTAAACTAAGATGCTCCTCACCCAAGCCATGATATTTTCAATTGTCTCATATACATGTGAGAGCTGGACAATGAATAAGGAAGACCGAAGAAGAGTTGATGCTTTTGAGTTGTGGTGTTGGCGAAGAATGCTAAAAGTACTGTGGACTGCTAAAAGAACTAACAAATCTGTCCTGGAAAAAGTGCAGCCAGAATGCTTCTTGGAAGAGAGAATGGCCATACTTTGTCTCACCTAGTTTGTTCATGTTGTCAGAAGAGACCATTCTCCGGAGAAGGACGTCTTGCTTGGTAAAGTGGAGGGTCAACAAAAGAGGGGAAGGCCCTCAACAAGATGGATTGATATGACGACTGCAGCATTGGGCTCAGGTATAGCAGAGATTGTGAAGTCAGCACAGGATCGGATGGCATTTTGTTCTGTTGCACATAGGGTCGCTATGAGTAGGAGATGATTCAACGGCACCCAACAACAAAAGCGACAATTTGGTATAGCATATAAGGGAGTTCTGGTGGCATACTAGGTAAGGCATTTGGCTGCTAACCAGAAGATTGGCAGTTCAAACCCACCAGCTGCTCCCTGGGGGAGATTTACAACCTTGGAAACCCAACGGGGGTGGCTATGAATCAGAATTGACTGGATGGCAGTGCATGGTGGTGGTGAACAGCATATACTGTTTTTAAAAGTTCTCACATGATATCCAGAAAATGCTGTATGTGTTAACTGTGTTATGTCACATTTCCAATAATATATAGCATTAAAATTAAATCGGTATTACTATATTATTTATGTGTCACAATAAATCAGTGGGAAAGGGAATGTATTCATTTGATCAATAAAGAATTCTTGCGTGTCTAATAATGCTTGGAATCATGCTAGTGTCAACTAAAATCTTGCCCTCACATTCGATTCTTTTGAAACAGTAAGAAACATTTTGCAAAAAGAAACTAAACAATAACTTGATTTTTTTTCCCCCTGAATGAACTAGGTTGGGCAATCTACTTCTGTAGTGATACTGCCTGGGAAACCCAAGGAGGGGTGGCTATGAGTCGGGTCCAACTGGGTGGCACATAACAACAACAACAACAACAAATGAACTATTTTAGGAAAGCATCAGACTGTGGATAGTGAGGAAAAGAAGAAAAAGGGGCACATAAAATCGTTCTAAATGTTACCTTTTTGGTTGTCGTTGTTGTTGTTAGGTGCCATCAAGTCGGCTCCGATCTGTAGCGACCGTTTGTACAACAGAACCAACCATGGCCTGGTAGAAGGGGAAAACTGACACATTTTGGGGACTATAATAATTATTATTTAATTTTAATACAATAATAAAGAAATATTTATTTATGATTCAAAATTAGAAAGATAACCATAGGACAGAATGGAAAAAATATAAACATTTCAATTAAAGGCGGGAATAGAGTGTTTAACAGTGTGGTAAAGATTGCTGATAAGGCACCAAAATACATGTTGCCCTTTTTTAGAGTTTAAAATGAGGATGCAAACACACAGCTAGATACTTCCTAATTTGGGTCATGTAACTAAATTCTCACTTGTGGAGTATGAGTAGAAGTGATGCATAAAATTTCTGCCAAAATTTCAGAGGCAATTGATTTTCCTTTCCCTGCAGGTAGAATGAGGAGATCCGGCGGGGTAGTTGTTAAAACATTGGAAAAAGATCGGTTGTTGAAACCCACCAGCAGCTCTTCGGGAGAAAGATGAGGCAATCTGCTTCCTTAAAGATTTACAGCCTTGGAAGCTCTGTGGGGCAGTTCTACTCTGTCTTAACAGGTTACCACAAGTCAGAATCTACATGATAGCAATGGGTGGGTAGGTGGATATGGACATGGAACATGACAGGTTTGTTCATAAAGATAAGAAAAATGTCTGAGAAGTGGGAAAGCAACCAAATGGAAGGAACCTGGTTTTCTGAATGGCTATGCAGAGCAGAGTCACCCAAGGAACCTGAACTGCTCATTTTGGGACAGTTTTATATGAAAACAAAATGCTTATTTTAATGAAGTCACTGCATTTTGGGATGGTTTTATTACTGCAGCTTACCCTTTGCCAAAAGTATAGATAAATTAAGACTTGGAATGAGGTGTTGTTGTTATATGCTGTCAAGTTGGACCCCACTCATAGAGTGACCCCTCCTTGGGTTTCCGAGGCAGTATCACCATGGAGGTAGATTGCCCCATCTTCCTTCCAAGGAGTGGCTGGTGGGTTTGAACCACCAGCCTTCTGGTTAGCAGTCGAGTGCCTTAGGCACTATGCTACCAGAGGTGTAGTCATCATGAAAAGAGAAAAGAAGTAATATTGCCATGAAAGTCAGCTAACAAGTAGCAAGGATACATCTATAGCGTACTGGAAAGATGGCTGTCTTCATTCTTTTGGTAAAAATATTACATGTGGTGATTTACAAGGTAAATGAACTGCCCATTAAGCCTGTACCTCCTGATGAAGTGGTTGGATATTTTCAGAATTGAAAGTCGCAAGAAGGATGGCTACAGCATAAAAGTTAGAACATAAATGTGCTGAGTAATTCCTCAATAAATATTCTGAAGATAGTTAAAAACTATTTCAATGCAGTTATTAGAATATGCAATAGACTATAAGTACGTAAACCTGCAGACCACCATGTTTTTCAGGGATTGTGTTACCAAATTAGCCATAATCATAGCAGGCAAAAGTAAAATTGTGAGTCCTGAAGCAATTCTCAGGAAATGGATGCTCTCCAACATTCACTTAAGAATTTCCATGGTCTATATCACAGACAAGAAAAAACTCCCTGCAAGTACACACATGTAGAAAAAAAAACCTTAATCTATTGCCATGGAATCTATTTCAACTCATGGAATCCCATGTATTACAGAGCAGAACTGCTTCATTGTTTTTGTTTTTTTTTTCTCCTGGCTGTGATCTTTATAGAAGCAGATTGTTAGGCTTTCTTTCATGGTGCCACTGGGTGAGTTTGAACCACTAACTTTTTTTAAAACCAGAGGCCAGGTAAAAAATGTAGAATGGAGTTCCCCTCAGAGAGCAGAGCCAGGGAGCACTCAATGGGCCCATCCAGGCAGGATCATCCTCCACTGCCAGGGCAGGCAGATGGCCAAACTCTTGTAAGAGCAGTAATTGCTCTAGACCCTGCTTTCCAGGTTGTTTCTCATGTTTTCCTTTCCCAGTTGAAATTTGTGTTTCAATAATCCTATTCCAGTTCCACCACTGTTAATGTTAATGTGGGGACAAGGAAGTGGGAGGGCAGATATGGACCTGATTAAGAGGATTGTATTTCAACCAAAGATCCTGAACTTTGAGCTGGTTGAAATAACTGAATTGGGCTTTGGATGATCTCACTAAGGAAGGGGAGTAGCATGTTCTATTGTGGAAAGAAATTTACATCTAAATAATTGGGTGACTAGAGCCAAGTATTACATCAGAGACTGCCAGCAAGGTACGAAATTTCATTCTTCCCTTTTTCTGTAGTAACAGATTTGATGTTGAGCATATGGCTGCCCAGGCTGAGGGTACATTTCCCAGAGTCCTCTGCAGATAATAAGGCTGTCTGGCGTTTTTCCCACAGCAATGTTAGCAAAATTACTGACCACAATTTCTGCCTCATTTACTTAAAGAAAGTTATTTCTCTGACTTCCTGTTGTTTCTTTTTCTCTCTGCGGTGAACTGTAATACAAATGTGTCCATGAGCCAGTTTCAACCATATAAAAGACAATGTGCTACAGGATGACAGCAAACCAAGGTGGTTTTGTGAAAAAACACAGAGACCTGGAGTGCCACATGAATCTGGACCACTCTTCTGAAGACTGTTAGGCTAGAGAGAGAGAGAGAGAGAGAGAGAGAGAGAGAGGGTGCTACCTTCTTCTACCGTATTTGCAGATGATTTTTTTAATAGCAGCTTAGCCTTTACCTTAAGAAATAAAAATATATGTTTAAGGTAAAGGAGCAAATGCATAAAAAAGACAAAAATGAGAAAATAAAAAATTAATTTAAAATAACATCAAATAAATAAAATCAAATATATTGATTTCCACATTAAGTACAAAAATACTTGATTCAACTACTGAAGGCAGAAGTCTCAAAAAACCAAAACCAAACTTACTGTCCTTGAGTTGGATCCAACTTATAATGACCCCTCCTTGGGTTTCTGAGGCAGTATCACTAAGGAAGTAGATTAACCAACCTTCCTTCTGAGGAGTGACTGGTGGGTTTGAACTGCCAGCCTTCTGGTTAGCAGTCTAATGCCGTAGGCACTATGCCATCAGACCTCCTAGAATTATGGTAGTGGATTTTAATATACTTTAGAATTTTCAGAACAAGTAATAAGAAATGGAAACCAAATATCAAACCCATTGTCATCAAGTTGATACCGACTCATAGTGACCCTGCAAAACAGAATAGAACTGCCCCATAGGCTGTAATCTTTACTCAAGCTAATTGCTACATCTTTCTCCCATGGAGTGGCTGGTGAGTTCAAACTATTGACCTTTTAGTTAGCAGCTGAGCACTTTAACCACTGCACACCAGGGCTCCTTAACCAAAAATGTTGTTGGTGTTGTTAGGTGCCATCGAGTTGGTTTTGACTCATAGTAATCCCATGTACAACAGAACGGAACACTGCCCGGTCCTGCGCTATCCTCACAACTGTTGCTACACTTGAGCTCATTGTTATGGCCATTGTGTCAACTCATCTCGTTGAGGATCTTCCGTTTTTCCCTCTACTTTACTAAGTATGATATCCTTCTCCAGGGGCTGTTCCAACCTGATAACGTGACCAAAGTACAGGAGATGAACTCTGGCCATTCTTACATATAAGGAGCATTGCAGCTGTGCTTCCTCCAAGACAGATTTGTTCATTCTTCTGGAAGCTCATGGTGTATTCAATATTCTTTGACAACATCACCATGCAAATGCATCAATTCTTCTGTAGTCTTCCTTATTCATTGTCCAGCTTTTACATGTACAGGAGGCTACTGAAAAGGCAATGGCTTTGGTCAGGCACCCCTTGATCTTCAAAATGATGTCTTTGCTCTTTAGCACTTTAAAGAGAGGTCTTTTGTAGCAGATTTGTCCAATGCAGTGCATTGTTTGAGGTTTTAATGGATGTTTGCAGCTGCTCCTTCTCAAATTGAGTTGTGCCACATCAGCAAATGGAGGTCCCAAAAGCTTTATTTTGTCCATATCATTAAGATTGGTTCTACTCTGATGATGGAACTCTTTTCTACTCATATTTTGAGTGTCTTCTGACCTAGGGGGCTGGTCTTCCTGTACTGTATCAGACAATGTTTCAGGGCTATTCATAAAGATGCCCAGTAATGTATCAGACAGTATTTCTCTGCTATTCATAAGGTTTTCCTTGAGCAATTTCTTCCTAGTCTATCTCAGTCTATAAGTGGCGTTGAAACCTGTGCACCATGTGCAACCCTGCTGGCATTTGAGAAACCAGTGGCATAACCTCAAGCCTCACAGCAACATGCAAGCAATCACAGTATGACAAACTTCCAGAGCTATCTTCCTTAGCTATTTGAAACCTCTCCACCGTCTCATTACCTGGATCCCATGGCTCTATCATCCCTGGCTTCCCCCACACACACATTTCTGCCTCGGGTGTATGGCCTGTCTCCCTGCCCTCACCTGAATCTGGCAGCTTTGTCTCGACACCAGCTCCTCCCCCGCCTCCTGCATCTAGGTATGGGGCCTGTTTGCCTACATTTACCTTTAAAAATAAGAAGCTTAATTATTTGGACCATCCATCGAGACACACTATCTTAATTAATAACATTGCTTTAAAATGCAAAATAAAATAAAATAAACCTTACAAATTATGACAAAAGACACCATAAAACAAACTCCAAAGGCAAATGATAGACTTAAAGAAATATTTGTACTTTGTGTAAGATATGAAGTATTAACAGAATCAATGAAGAGAATTATCCAGAAATTAATTTTTAAAAGAAAAAAAAAAAACTCAATATAATGGACAAATGATATAAGTAGACAAAATTCACCAGAGAAGAAATCCAAATTATTAATAAATATATGGAAAATAATTCAACCTCCATAGCACTAAAGCAAATGAAAATTACAGTCCCAGTGAGATAAAATTTCTCACCTATTATTGGGCAAAATTTTAAAAGAAATTTCATGGCAGCTGTAAATAAGTACTAGGTGGCTTAAACAATGGGAATTTATTCTTTCACAGTTCTGGAGAACACTCAAAATAACGCTGTAGGCAGGGCCGTGCTCACTCTGAAGGATCTGGGGAAGGAGCTCTCCTTGCCTCTTCCCACCTCTGGTAGCCCCAGACACTCTGGGTTTGTGAAAGTGTAACTCAAAAGGTTCTCTTTACTTCTCCATGTCTTTTTGTCTTATTATAAGGACAGCAGTCATTTTATTTAAGGCCTACTCTTATCCAGCTCTGGTAGCGTAGTGCCTAAGGCACTTGACTGCTAACCAGAAGGCTGACAGTTCAAACTCACCAGCCACTCCTCAGAAAGAAGGTTGGGCAATCAACTTCCGCAGTGATACTACCTTGGAAACCCAAAGAGGGGTCACTATGAGTCAGGACTGACTCAACGGCACATAACAACAACAACAACAACAACCCTTATCCAGTATCTTCTTATCTTAACCTTTGACACAGCAATGAAAACGTTTCAAGTGTATCTGTTAGGAGAGACATATACTAACACTCCTGGAATCTCAGAAGTTTAAAGCGATAGAGATTTGTTTTTGCTAAATACGCAGTATTGGTTGGCTGAAGAGATTGCCATCTTAGTCATAGACTAAGAAAGGATCCATTTCTACACTAAAGAGGGGAAACAGGATGTGACAATTCCTGCACTGACTCTTTAAATGTCTCTCAGAAGTGACACATTAACTGTGTTCACATTTCATGGACCAAAGCAAGCCACATGGCTACACCCAAGTGAAAAAGAACTGAGAAATGCAAGATTACTATATACTTAGAAAGGGAACAGAAGTAGAATATTTGTGAGGATACCATAAGAATTCATGCCACAAAAATAAAAGTTTCAAAAGGTAAGGTGTAAGTACAAAGAAGTGTCACATTTTTGTTTTTATCACAAAAACCTAGTAACAATCTGAATATCCATCAGAAGAGGAATGTTGAATTCATGTTATGGAATATACAACAGCTATTAAACATACTGTACTAAATATATGCTTGTTGGACTTTTGTCCCAGATGTGTTATTACATGAGAAAAAGTAGTTGAAGTATAGTGTTTTTCTACAAACACACAGTGATTAAAAAAAAAGAAGAAAAGGGAACAACTATATATATGCGTGTATGTTCATGGAGAAGTTTTTAAAAGAATACATGCCAGATTGCCTTGCCTTGCTATATGTATATATATATGTATGTATGTAAAATTAATATATGATAGATAGATATAAAAAACTCATATAAGTGTAGCTTGCAAACCCAAAAAAAGAAATCTACTGCCATGAGTCGATTCCAATTCATAGCAACCCCCACTGAGTTTCTAAAGCTGTAAATCTTTACATAAGTAGATTGCCTCATCTCCCTCCCACAGAGCAACT
>NW_006921981.1:1899389-1901994 GCF_000298275.1 Orycteropus afer afer | reverse complement strand
ATATATATATATATATATACACACACACATACACACACACACACACATATGTATTCGCTGTGCTTATGCCCTGGTGATGCAATGCTTAAGCGTTTGGCTGCTAACTGAAAGGTTGTTAGCTTGTATCCACTCAGCAGCTCCATGGAAACAAGACTTGTAAAAATTACCAGGAAAACCCTATGGGGAAGTTCTGCTCTGTGACATGGAATCTCTATGAGTTGAAATTGACTCGATGACACTTAACAACAATAACATGCTTTATAAAATTGCCACAAACACTGAATTAGTGAATGCTAAACTATTACTCTAGGGGAAATGAAATATTAGGTGTGTCTTACCCAAGCCATGGTATTTTCAATTGTCTCATATGCATGTGGCTAAGGCACTTGACTGCTAACCAGAAGGCTGGCGGTTCAAACCCACCAGCCACTCCTCGGAAGGAAGATGGGACAATCTACTTCTGTAGTGATACTGCCTTGGAAACCCAAGGAGGGGTCGTTATGAGTCGGGTCTGACTTGATGGCACATAACAACAACAACAACAACAACATATGCATGTGAAAGCTGGATGATGAAAAAGGAAGACCAAAGAAGAACTGATACTTTTGAGTTGTGGTGTTGGAGAAGAATACTGACAGTACCATGAACTGCCAAAAGAATGAACAAATCTGTCCTGGATGAAGTACAGCTGAAATACTCCTTGGAAGCAAGAATGTCCAGACTTCATCTCACCTACTTTGGTCATGTTGTTAGAAAGGACCATGCCTTGGAGAAGGATATCATGCTTGGTAAAGTGGAGGGTTAACAAAAAGCGGAAGGCCCTCAACCAGATGGATTGACAGTGGCTGCAACGATGGGCTCAGGTATAGCTAGGACTGAGAGGCTGGCACAGGACAGGGCAGTGCTTCATTCTGTTGTACATAGGGTCACTGTGAGTCAGAACCGACTCGTCTGCACCTAACAACAGCAACTACAAGCCTTTGTTTCCTGAAAGCCTTTGGTCACAACATTTTCATCAGCCAATCAATATGAAACCTTATTTTATGTGTGTTTTAAATGTATTATATTCATTAATAATAAACAATTGATTTATTAACATTGTGTTCACAGCCAACAGCACTGTAACTTTTGCCTGAACAAAACTTATGTAACACATTTATTTTCTCCATAAGGCACATCACAGTTCTGGCACTTAGAAATACTAGATAGCATTTTGGTGGTATGCTTGAGGGCCATTTAAACAAAATTGCACATGTGTACAACATGAAATCACAGAATTGTGGAAAAGGGGACACTGAATAGATCATTAAGGAGCTCTGGTAGTGTAGTGCTTAAGACATTTGACTGCTCACCTGAAGGCTGGTGGTTCAAATCCACCAGCCACTCTTCAGAAGGAAGACTGGGCAATCTACTTTGGTAAAGATTTACCACCTTGAAAACTCAAAAGGAGTGGCTGTGAGTTGGAATTGACTCAACGGCAGTGAGTCTAGCTTGGTTTTGGTTAAATAGACCATGGAAAGACACTTGTTTACAATATATAACTGAAAGAGAGGGCAGAGTATCAAATGGTTCAACATTAGCTGGGAATGTATACTTTTGGTGATTCAAATATTTTTCCTGCTCTGCACATTTTTGAACAAACACTATTGAAAACAAAGCCTGCCAACCCAGATATACTCTCCACAAAAGTATGAGAGAAGGAATATAGTTTTCTTATTGAATAAACTTGAAACTAGAATTGATATGCATCACATGCAATCTGCTAAAGAGATTGCAAAGACTGATGGGATTCTATCCTTTTGTATAGCCAAGTAGATGCAACCCATTTCATATGTGTTCTCAATATAAATGATGACTAGTGGTGCGGTGGGTAAGACATTTGGCTGCCAAGAAGAAAGTCAGGACTTCAAACCCAACAGCTGCTCTGAGGGAGAAATATGAGACAATCTACTTCTGTAAAGATTTACAGCCTTGGAAACCCTCTAGGGATCACTATGAATCACAATAGACTAGATGGCAGTGGTTTTGCTTTTTTTTTTTTTTTTTTTGGTTTTTAGTCCTCAAGTAACAGAACTTAATAGCACCATATGTCATAGAGAAAAACAAAACCAAACCCACTGCATGGAGTCGATTTGGACTCATTGTGACCCCACAGGATAGAGAGAACTGCCCCATAGGACTTCCAAGGGTGTTAATCTTTATGGAAGCAGATGATTCATCTTTCTCTCATGGAGTGGTTGGTGGATTTGAACCTCTGATCTTTTGGTTAGCAGCTGGATGCTTTAGCCACTGCACCATGAGAGCTCTTTTTGTCATACATTGTTGTTGTTGTTGTTATGTGCCATCGAGTCGCCCCTGACTCATAGTGACCCCTTCTTGGGTTGTCATACATAGTTCGTCCTATATTCATCTGGTAATTGAGATGGCTATCTGTGTTTGCTACTTGTCTTTACCCAGAAGGGTAATTGTATAGATATATAATCTTTATGCAGCCAAGTGCCAGTTCAAGTTAGAATTCTATCTTTTCAGGAGACTGGGAGATAGAGATGTGTGTTGGATTGGGTTCTCTAGAGAAACACAAAAACCAGCAAAGTATATATATATA
>NW_006921981.1:1890885-1893354 GCF_000298275.1 Orycteropus afer afer | reverse complement strand
CAGGTAGGCCACACCCCTGGGGAAACTCCCCTTAGGCAGACCGGCCGCTTAGAACTCAGTCATGTGATCCATCATGGGAACCACCACTCACAACTGGAGTCCAGCCAAGTTGACACATCTTCAACTATCACAAGATGCCATTGTTATCCATCATGTTGTCAATGGATGATTTTTGGAAGTAATCACCAGGCCTTCTTCCCAGTTTGTCTTGGTTTAGAAGCTCTCTTGAAATCTGCTGAGCATCACAGCAAGGCAAACATCTCCCTTGACAGAGAGATGGTAGTTGTGTGTAACTCATGTTGTCCAGGAATCAAATGCAGATCTCCCTCATGAAGGCTGGAATTCTACTATTGAACTACCACTGCCCTCTGTGGAAACATTAAAAAACCAAAAAACCCAAACTCAGCAAGGATGGCAAGTCTTCAGCTTGCTTATTTTGGACATACCACCAGGAAAAGACCAATCACTAGAAAAGGATGTATTTGCTAAAGTAGAGGATCAGCAAAAAAGAGGAAAACTCTCAATGAGATGAATTGACACAATAGCTTCAACAATGGACTCAAACATACGAACTATCATGAAAATGGTGCAGGACTGGGTGTCAAAAGAAATTGAGTCAATAATAAAATTATTAGATGAGGTTTATTCAGGCAAAAGATTCATGAATCAGGGACCACTAAACCAAATATAGAAAGGTACTCTACTGAATATCAACAGGGATTGGCTTACGTTGACCAAACAGGGAGCAAAATCTTATTTCTGATTGGTTTATGCAATTTACTATTGAAATACTGTCAGGATTCCATTGGTCAATAAAGGTGGCCTGATTTACAAGAAATCTAGACTTAGCATTCAGTAAAGACAAGTCTTAGGGGCATTTTTCACTCTGACTCTATTTTTATTTCATTTTAAAATTCCCTTCTGATCAAGAGCTTCAAAGAAAATCTTCAAACAAGTTACTGGCATCTCGTTCTTGTGAGCTTTCTTATACATGGACTTTTGCTGACTGATGTATAACAATGGCATTTTATTTCCAGGTCTTCATCATGACATAATTAAGGTTCTGGGCAGTGTTAACCAAAGGCAGAGGGGGTGATTGATTGATTAATTGAGTAACAATGTGTTTGAGAAATCAGCTGGGATGAATGGATTATGGCTCCATGGCTTGATTATTTTTACTCTCAGACACAAAAACATTTTTTTTTTCCTAAAAGCTTTATGGTGTGGAGGGAATGAATATTGGTAAATTGGTTAAAAACACTATGAAAACAATTTGTAATACATTTGATTATTCCATGTTGTTACTGTTGTTAGGTGCTATCTAGTAGGCTCCACAACAATCATAATTAAAATAATAATTCCTGTTTGGATTAAAGAATGTATCCAAGACCCTACATTAGTAGGGAGCCAACTAAACAGGTCAAATTCCCAGACAGAATGAGAGTCTACTCAGATGGAAGCCATGTACTTATTGTTGGATTTTGATTACAGGTGTTTAATTTATTCATTGGAATTCATCCATATGCAACAAGTGTTAGCTATCACACAGACACCCTTTTTTGGGGGACAGAAAGAAATATAAAACAGTTCTCTTATCTAGCACCACTCTGCCTAAAGAGTTGAGAGATTCCTGCTGAATTTGTGAGTCAGCTATTACAACCGTAGTCTGAGACAGGTTAGGAATCATTACTTTATTTGCACTGATTCCCAGACAGGGAAATAAGGACTTAACAAGGGAAGAGTGGGATGAATACTTGAAGACAATAAATCTCATTTGTTTCTAATTCTTTAAAAAAAATGTTAGGGTTAGTCTAATTTATATTTTCATTGTATGAGTACAGTTCTAGTAGGACCCCAAGGGTTCCAAGAGTAGATTCTCTAGCTATCAAGGCATGGCAGGGCCCAGGCCTCATCTGAGTTCTGAAAGATTACATGATCTTTATACCAGATAAATCCTCCACAAACAAAACACAAAACAAACAAACAAACAAAAACCCACAGGCTTTGGGTGTATAGAAGACACCTGCTCCAATAACATTACTAATAGATTCATTATAGGGAACTGTACTGTTTGCCAATTGTCAGAAAAAGTATGACTGCAAATAGAGTCTTCACAAATCACAGGGATTGAGGAACTCTCAACAGATTAAAGTGTCTCATTTATAAAACTTAAACATTTTCCCTGAAGGAGAGTTGACATCTAGAAAATCAAAACTCATCGTTTGATAGGGCCAGAACCCAAATCCAGCAAAGCCTAAATGGTGAAAGGATCCATTAGAATGCTTACATTCTAGTGGGGCCCAACCTTTATAATTGGTCCATGTTGTCCCTTATTGTTCCATTTGATTCTAAATATTCTAAACAGTTCCCACAGCCATCGAGTCGGATCTGACTCATAACGACCTCTCCTTGGGTTTCAGAGGTGGTATCACTACAGTCAGCCCCAGGGACAACTCAGGGATGCCCAAA
>NW_006921981.1:1862651-1888071 GCF_000298275.1 Orycteropus afer afer | reverse complement strand
AGGCCTTCAACGAGATGGATTGATACAGTGGCTGCGATGATGGGCTCAAGTATAGCGGAGATTGTGGGGCTGGCTGGATCGGGCAGTGTTTCGTTCTGCTGTGCATGGGGTCCCTATGAGTTGGAAATGACTCGACGTCACTTAACAACAACAACAACATCACTACAGAAGTAGATTGTCCCACCTTCCTTCTGAGGAATGGCTGGTGGGTTTGACCTGCCAGAGTACTGGTTATGTTTTTCATTGAAGTGAGATTAAAGCAAGCAGTGGTTAAATTATATTGGGCATTTGGAAGAAGCCAGAGTCTAAGTTGAATTCTGTGAGTTACTCTGTGGAGTTGACAGTGGCATTCAGAAGCCCAGTGTAATAGAGAATGGATAAAGCTAAAGAGTCTGAAATAGCAAAACAGAATGTACTGAATGGAAAAGAAAAAAAAAAGGTCGCAAATTCAATAATCTGTCAAATTGCCTGATCAAGCTACTTCCAGGGCTAATCTGACAAAAACATTGTTTTCCCATGATTGGACTTTAAATATAAGCAGGGAATAAGCA
The DNA here is from genome assembly GCF_000298275.1 of Orycteropus afer afer. Lineage (NCBI taxonomy): Eukaryota > Metazoa > Chordata > Mammalia > Tubulidentata > Orycteropodidae > Orycteropus > Orycteropus afer. The sequence goes on along the minus strand of NW_006921981.1, from coordinate 1,887,520 downwards.
AACTAACACAATCAACTTATTCACTATCAAATAATCTTTCAACAAAAAGTTTATTAGTTTGCTTGTTCCATTGGTTTTAGGAAAGCTGTCTACATCTAAGACCATCTGCTTCTGGGTAACCATTTTGCCATGAGGTCACCTGTTGGTGTTGCCACCCAGGTTAATGGAAGGGCCCACTTGAATTGAGAAATGTGGACCCATGGTGAGATTTCTTTGATTGGCCGCACTGTGGATGGTCAAAAAACTTGATAGAGTCATTTTCAATTAGCCATTAAAGCTGATTTTCATTGAAATCATGTCTAGAAGATAAAATAACCTGGCTTGATGTTTTGGTCAGGAATTTGGTGACCTTTGTAAAACTCAGTGTAGAGGGCTTTTTGGACTTGTTTAAATTGTATTTGAGAATAAGCCATTAGTCCTTTATAATACTGCAGTATATTAAATTGTTAGGTTTTAGGAGAAAAGAGAAATGGGCTTCTTAAATTTAGAAAATAGAACATCAACTCATCAGCAATATTCCATACAGAATTCATAATAATCCTTTAGCTCACTAAATTCTATGTAATTAACTTCAGCTCTATTTGTCCTGGAACAGCAGTCCATTAACTCATCAGCTTATTCACAAGAGTTCTGTAAATCTTGATTCAGTCCAGTGGTATAAGCAGTGCCATTTTAGAAGTCCATGCCCAAATGTCTGGCACAGTTTTTTCCATGGATCTCTTTTGGTGAAAGACTGGACTGCAGTCTTTTGCAAGCACTTTAAGGACATTATCAAAATAAGAGCCATGGTTAACTTATTTACATATATATAAATATATAATATATATGTATGTATGTACAAAATACATAATATATATACATGTATACATATGTATATATTTATGCATATATGTGTGTATATATATGTATGTATGAGTCAGGGCCGACTCGACGACATATAATAACAACAACAACATATGTATATATATGTACATATATATATATATGTATATGGAGCTATGGCAGCATAGTGGATAAGGCATTTGGCTGCTAACCAGAAGGTCAGTGGTTCAAACCCATCAGCTGCTCTATGGAAGGAAGATGGGGTGATCTACTTCTGTAAAGATTTACAGACTCGGAAACCCAGTGAGGGTCATTATGAGTTGATTTGACGCGATGGCAGTGAGGTTTTGGTTTTTTTTTCTTGAGTATATTTGTATATGTGTGTGTGTGTATGTATACATACACACACATATATATATATACATGAACTTCATGAAAATTCAACGCAAAATAAGATCTATTAAAAAATTTTAGACAGAATAACTAAATGTAATGATTAATGTGGCTACTATATCTAATTTATGAAAATGGATTACCATAATCTTTTACAAGGAAAGAGCTGTAGATATACCATATAATAATCCTGAGACACAATATAATATGAATATAAAGCATATAATTCAGATATATCAATAATATAGAAAAAGTATAAAGTTTCTAAACATCTAATTATTAATAAAACTTTATAGGTGAAAATGTGTGAATCTCAGTTACACCATTGGTTTCAATGTTGCTAGATTAAAAAGAAATAAAGCTGTGATCAAATTAGCAATTTAAAAATCTTATTGTCTAGTATTAGGCAAAACCTGAGAGGAGACACTGACATACAAATTTTTAACCTAAAGGAAATTATTTATAAAGAGTGGTATTCTGTCATGGGTTAAGTTGGACTTAAATAGATTCAGACTTTTGGGCTTCCTGAATCTGGTTAGATACCCCCACAAACTGTAATTTGTGTTGATTTCAGGGAAGAGGTTGCTTTCATGAAATGTGGTTTAAAGTTGACATGGAGACTCCCAGTGTCAATCAAACCCTAACAGTTCTTCCAATTAACTTTGACATCTATTTCCCCATTTTAGCCTAACTGGAGAAAGGCCTTCAGACTACAGATATTTTCCCAGGAGTCCTGTCAATTTGGAACACTTAAGGGCATGTAAGTACTCCATGAAAAATGGAGAAAAGATTGAAATTGTCAAGGATATAATTTTGCTTGGATCGACAATCAATATCTGTGGAAGGAACAATCAAAACATAAAACGATGTATTGCATTGGGCAAATATGATTCAAAAGACCTCCTTAAAGTGTTAAAGGGCAAAGATATCACTGTGAAGACTAAAGTGGTGTGCCTAACCCAAGTCATGATATTTTCAGTAGTCTCATATACATGCAACTGCTGGACAATGAATGAGGAAGGTCACACAAGAATTGATGCATTTGACCTGTGCTTTTGGTGAAGAATATTGAATCTATTGTGGGCTGCTGGAGGGACATGTTTAGCAGACAAAATATTAATTATTGTAAATGTTTGAAAAATTAAAGAAAACCATGCACTAAAAGAACTAAAGGAAAACATGATGGCAATAACTTAAAAATTGAGCAGATGAATAAAGAAAAAGTAGCTATTAAAAAGAACCAAGTGGGTAATTCTAGAGTTGGAAAATATATAATTGTTCAAAGCAGCATTATTTGCAATAGTAAAAGCCTGGAAATAATCCAATTATCCAGCAACTGGTGTATGGCTAAATAAAATGTGGTATATTCATACAAACCAAACCAAACTCATTGTCATGGAGTTGATTCCGACTCATAGTGACCCTCATTGGGTTTCTGAGGTGGTAAATCTTTACAGAAATAGATTGTCTGATCTTCTTTCCATGGTGTGGAAGGTGCGTTTAAACTGTCATCCTTCTGGTTAGCAGTCAGATCCCTTAGTCACTACATGACCAGTTCTCTTTTATATTCATACAATAGCATTTCATTCAGCAATAAAAAAGAATAAACTTCTAAAACACCTCAGAAACATAACATTAAGTGAAAGAATCTAGATACAAAATATCTTTAATATCAAATACCCAGAAAAGGAACATCTTTGGAGACTGGATGCAGTGGGAAATAACTATAGATGAGCATGAGGAAACATTTTGGGGTGATGGAATTTTTTTAAGATTGGATTGCAGTGATGGTTGCATAACCATATACATTAACTAAAAGAGTCATTGAATTTCATGCTTACAATGGGTACATTTTATGGGATGCAATCATATCTTGATAAATCTTTTGGAAAATAGAAACTAGATTAGGACATACAAGTCATGGGCAGATTGTGAAGGGAGTATAAGGGGAAAGACACTATAGTTGTAGACATTTGCATGTCTCATGCAACTTCTCTTCATCATCAGGCCAATGAAATGTGGTACAAATGATGTGTGGCAAGTCAGTATTTCACTTGTGTTACCATCATGTCCTCTTCTTCATTGACAGTCGACAATACTGCTGAAGGCTACTCTGTTAGTTTCAGTCTTAGAGTAAAGAAGAAAAGATGAAACAAAGTCTCAGCTTACTTGCAATATGTAGCATGAACAAAAAATATGTCTTATTGTCTTAATCACTAATATATAAGAATTGTTTGTTACCACAGCATTATGTCACCTATCACAATTTGTACACACTCTCTAAAAGACATTAAAAACCAAAACCAAACTCACTGCCATTGAGTTGGATCCGACTCATAGTGACCCCTTCTTGGGTTTCCAAGGTGGTATCTCTACGGAAGTAGATTGCCCAACCTTCCTTCCAAGGAGTGGCTCGTGAGTTTGAACCACCAGTCTTCTGGTTAGCAGTCAAATGCCTTAGGCACTATGCCACCAGAGCTCTATGCCACCAGTACTTCCAATGTCTTTGTAAAAGACATTACAAACATTCAATTATTTAAATCTCTTTAGCTATATTTGCTCATCAATATGCGCAAGGCATTTGACTGCTAACCAGAAGGCTGATAGTTCAAATCCACCAGCCACTCTCAGAAGGAAGACTGGGCAGTCTACTTCTGTAGTGATACCACCTCAGAAAACAAGGGAGGGGTTGTGATAAGTCAGATCCGACTTGTCGGCAGTGAGTTTGGTTTTCTATAAGATTATTGACTTCCCTAATTTTTCTAAGGCTAAGTTTTGAAAAATGTTCTTTATCTGTGATGCAGAAATTTATTGCTAATGTAGTTGAGAGATTAGTAGGGAGCTGATGTCTTATCTAATGAGTTCATTCTCAAGCATCTCTATTACTTATAATGGACTGACTGGAGTAATTGGAATAATTGGAGTTTAGAATTAGAGTCATTTACTTAGGTGGGGTAGACACTTGGAAACAATAGTGTTGAAGGTACTGAAAAAATGTCCGGACTTGCTGTGGCATATGTTTACTGAAGCAGACTTTTTCAACTGATACGTGATGAGTTTCAGATGAGTTGATAAAATGATTATCATGAAAGTCCTCCAGGCCTGCCTCATGGAGGTGGAGGCTGGGCTTCTTTGGCTGTTTATATCTGTGCACCAGGAGTTTCATACATTTGCCTTTTTTTTTTTTTTCCTGTTCAAATATGATCACTTCCTGATGTGAAAAATATTGGGAAGCACAGTTATAAAAGGTAAACATGATCATATTTTAATTAAACAGTTTTTAGGAGGGGAGAATAGAGCTAGAGGAAAAACAGAAGGAGGTATCTAACTAAGGAAACACAATGTCTCAATGTTGTTGTTATTATGTGCTGTTGAGTTGGACCCAACTCACAGCGACCTCTCCTTTGGTTTCCAAGGTGGTATCACTATGGAAGTAGATAACCCAACCTTCCTTCCGAGGAGTGGCTGGTGGGTTTGAGCTACCAGCCTTCTAGTTAGCAGTCAAGTGCCTTAAGCACTATGCTACCAGAGCTCCTAATGTCTCAATAGGTGCTTCCTATTGGAGAAGTAAATGAATAGTAATTGAACACCTGCCGCCAGACAAATTACTTGGCAGCTAATATGTAATCATATTTAATCTTTATTGTTTGTGAGTAAATTGCCATTAACATTTTAAAGATGAAGAACCTGGAGCTCAAAGAGGACAAATAAGTTGGCCAGAACCATGAGCTTGCAACTGGGGAGACTGAACTATGAATCAAGTTGTTGGACTGGAAAGCTCAGTCACAGGGAATCCAGCATCAGGTAATAATACGGAGAATTGCTGGCAAGTTGGCTGCCAGTATCAGTGATATCTGCCCTCAGGCAGCAGGACCCAGACACTGAGTTTGGGTTTAGAATGGTTCTTAATTTCCTTATAGGGGAGATGAGGATTTGGCACCAATAAAATAGGTTCCCAATTCTAGAGAGACTGGAATGCGGTTACAATAGAAAAGACAGAAGCATTTTATCAGAATCCCAGTTTAAGATCAAGACAAGACTTACTAGTCTTGTAATGTTTGGTTAAAAGTCTTAAATTCCTCCTGCTGTAGGTCAGGATGAGCCAAGGAATTAAGAGACAACTGTGGGAAGAGGAAGAAGCCCTGCTGACACAGTGGTTAAGAGCTCTGCTATTAACTGAAAGGTTAATAGCTCTGATATTAACTGAGAGGTCAGTGATTTGGATCCACCAGCTACTCTACAGTATTAAGTTGTGGCAGTCTGCTTCTGTAAAGATTACAGCCTTGGGAATCCCTATGGGGCAGTTCTACTCTGTCCTATAGCGTCAATGTGAGTTGGAATCAACTTAATGGCAGTGTTCTTTTTATTGTTATTACTTTGGTGGGAAGAACATAGATCATTGCAATCACCCAGCAGCCAACATAGGGAATTTGAGGCTACATTAAGATTCATTGTATAGCTTTGTCCATATTTCATTATCTTGCCTTTTGGACTTCTATAAAGTCCCTACTTATCTTTAGACTAGACTTTGTAGCAGTTGACCATGTGTATTTTCTAGACTATACTTTAATTAGTCTTAAAATATGGTCAATGACTCTGGTAATCTAACATGTTCCAAACCTAAAAACACACCACAGTAACCTAGGGAGTATGATAAAATACAGACTTTTTATGTCTCCTTGATCAACTGAATAAGAATATCTAATATGGTGGGGATACTGGAATCTGTATATTTAAGAGGAATGAGGAAAAACACTTCAGGGAGAGCAGCTTCTCCAATGTTATTCAAATGATAAATTCATCAATTTTTTTTTCTCCAGTCACATGCTTTCTTTTTGCTAATTGACCAAAATTTACCAATGTCACTTCTTTTTACTTTTCTCAATTCTTTTTATTACTCTCATTACAATTAAAGCACAGCATACTTCATCAAAAAGAAAAAAAAAATCTTGTTAAGAAAATAATGAAACATTTATTAAAATAAGACATGAAAGGGAGAAAAATATGGACTGTAACTTGGTACCAATGGCCAATTTTTTTTAGACCAACAACTTTAATTATCCAAAAGTCAAGGACTAGTACACCTCTTCCTGGTAAACGTAGTCCTTTTCAAAAACTCCAGCATCATAATATGATTTTGGTTACTCTTAATGTACAGTGAATTCTGAATCAGTCCCAGATGTTAAGCTCAAACTAGGACACGTGCAAATATCAGTTCACCTTCTTCCTTTACTGTCCTCAGTTGGAGAGCATGGTCATGTACCTGTTTTTAGTTTGATTTTTAGCCATTGTTTTGGAATGGCTAAATATTATTGAAATATTCTCTAGTACAGTTACAAGCTAAATAATTTACATACTTCATTTGAAGACACTTTAGAATACTTATCATTTTCATTTTTTATATGAGAAAATTGTGGCTTGGAAATACAATTTGTCCAATTTATACAGAGTATTATGGTGAAGTCAGAATTTCAACTAAGACAATTTTACTCCCAAGCTTGCTGACTTAACTACTGTACTGTAGACTCATTATTCTGGGTAACAACAAAAATAATACTACCTAATCGAGTTCCTAAAAAACTAATTAAAAAAACAGAGTACAGGTATGCATCACTTAATGTCTATCTGGACAACATCTGACCACATATTGGTCCATGGTCACATAAGGTGTTTTAATGGGAAAGGAGTGCTCCTTTTGTTTGTTTCCCCTAATTGTTCTAAACACCCCAAATCCCCAGAGTGAATGAGCAGTAGGGTTCCAGGGTGCATCCCAATCAGCCCCCCGGCACCTCCTCCTTCACCTCCTCCTTCCCTTCCTCTGGCTTCACTCATCCACCCAGTAGGCCTGCAGCTTGTATTCCCAGCACAGAACAGCTCCTCCTGTGGTCCCTGTGCTCCTGCCACAGATGTTGGACTGAGACATTTGCAGGCTCCCAGCTCTGGGTGGCTGCAAATGATCAGGAAGTGGCTGCACCCACAGGGCAGAGACAGCCAGGGCGGCCACAGCCAGCCTTGCTCCCAACACCCCCATATCCGGTCCCTGCTGCCACCTCTCCATGTCCCCCATGCTCCCTCCTCCAACTGCGTGCCTAGAGGTAGAAGTGTCCAAAGTTCTGATCCAGCTGTTAGCACAGGCCCTGCCCATCCCAGCCACACACTCAGCAAGGCCAGCCTTCTGTATCTAGTGAGTACAGCTCTTGGAGCTGGTCCAGCAGGCTCCCATAGCATTTTAATATAATAGACCTTACCGGAATTTAAATAAAGCTTTTACAGGGGCTTTCTTTATATAATACGGAGTTCACACAATGTCCAGACTTTATAATGTCCTATTTCACAGAATGTATCATGGATGTTAAGCAATACATATCTATATTTTAAAATCGTTTTACACTGAAATGGATTGTAAAGACCATTGACCTTAAATTCTAAATTTAAAAAATGACATAACCAAAATCAAATTATATTAAAATAAAACTCAAACTCATACAACTACTAAGAGATTACATAAAACCAGTCCTCCTGATAATCATTCAGTGTAGGACTGTTTCAACTGAGCAATGCAAATATGTACAAGGGTTATCAGGATTATACAGAGATAACATGGATGTCATTAGTGAAGAACATTGAACATATAAATAAGCTTTGGTTTACACATTAATAAAGCAGGTGTTTCAGGTCAATGTGGTATATAAGGCTAAGGTGTCAAAGGACAAAGTTTATAATAAATGAATGTGATAACGTATAAAAAGAGGTAAATATTCCCAGTTTCTACTTGTGATGTGGAGAAATGATGGAGAGAGCAACAGTCCTTCCCTGACAACAGCAACAAAAAAAAGCCTACAGGCTACAAGCCTAAGACTTTTCTTGCACCCATCAGAGAGATGAGGTTGCAGGGCAACTGAGCCAGTCATTTGCCATCTAGTTGGCTCTGACTCATTGCAATCCCATGTGGATCAAAGTAGAACTTTGTTCCATAGGTTTTTCAATGGTGGATTTTTTGGAATTCAATTGCCAGTCCTTTTTTCTGAGACATCTCTATATGTACTAGAACCTTTAATGCCTTGGTTAGCAGCTGAGCATACTAACCATTGCACCAATGAAGGACTCCATTGGACAACTGAAAATATAAGAAGAGAAATATAAGAAGAGAAAAATATCTGCACAAAGGGATGCAAGCATTTGTTCCTCTGACATATGGAGTCAGGTACGCTATGAATTCAGCTAAGGAATTCAGTTAAGAAATTGGTGGAGGCAAAATGTGAGCTGCTAAGAGAATGTGGGGCTCCCAAGGACAATAGACAGAGTAGATATAGGGGAAGTTCACACTCTCTTGCAAGTTCTTTCCAGAGATCTAAGATCTCCAAAAATGTTTGCTGAGGGTTCTGAGAAATTGCATACTTATTGATGCAGGCTTGGTGAGAGGAATAACAGTGCCTGCAGGAAAGGCAAGGAGACCCATGTAGCTCCTTCTTGCTTATCTCCCTACTGAACATTATGTTGTTGTTGGTAGATGCTGTCAAGTCAGCTCCGACTCGTAGCAACCCTATGTACAACAAAACAAAACATTGCCCGGTTGTGTGCCATTCTCACAGTGCTTGCTATACTTAAGTGTATCATTGTAGCCACTATGTCAATCCATCTTGTTTAGGGTATTCCCCTTTTTTGCTCACCCTCCACCTTCCCAAGAAGCTCTGGTGGTGAAGTGCCTAAGGCATTTGACTACTAACCAGAAAGCTGGATGTTCAACCCCCCCAGCCACTCCTTGGAAGGAAGATTGGGCCGTTTATTTCTGTAGTGATACCACCTTGGAAACTCAAGAAGGCATTGTTATGAGTTGAATCTGACTCAACGGCAGTGAGTTTCCACCTTACCAAGCATGATATCTTTCTCCAGGGAATGGGGCCTTTTGATAACATGACCAAAAAAGGTGAGATGAAATCTGGCCATTCTCACTTCCAAGGAGCGTTCTGTGTTGTTGTTGTTGTTATATGCCATCGAGTCATCCCCGACTCATAGCGACCCCTCCTTGGGTTTCTGAGGCAGTATCACTACGGAAGTAAGATTGCCCAACCTTCCTTCCGAGGAGTGGCTGGTGGGTTTGAACCGCCAGCCTTCTGGTTAGCAGTCAAGTGCCTTAGGCACTATGCTACCAGAGCTTTTTCCAGGACACATTTGTTTGTTCTTCTAGCAGTCCATAGTACTTTCAGTTTTCTTCACCAACACCACAACTCAAAAGCATCAACTCTTCTTCTGTCTTCCTTATTCATTGCCCAGTTTTCACATGCATGTGAAGCAACTGAAAATACTGTGGCGTGGGTTAGGTGCACCTTAGTCTTCAAAGAGACATATTTGCTCTAGCACTTTAAAGAAGTCTTTTGCAGCAGATTTGCCCTGTGCAATACAATGTCTGATTTCTTGACTGCTTCTTGCATTGGTGTTGATTGTGGAACCAAGTAACATGAAACCTTTAACAACTTCAATCTTTGCTCCATTTATTGTGATGCTGCTTATTGGTCCAGTTGTGAGGATTTTTATTCTCTTTATGAGGTATAATCCACACTACAGACTGCAGTCTTTAATTTTTATCAGTAAGTGCTTCAAGTCATGGTCATTTTCAGCAAGCAAGGTTGTGTTGTCTGCATATCTCAGGTTGTTAATGAGCCTTCCTCCAATCCTGATGCCAAGCTCTTCTTCATATAGTCCAGCTTCTCAGATTATTTACTCTGCATACAGATGAGTAAGTATGGTGAGAGGATTCAACTCTGACACACTCCCTTCCTGATTTTAAACCATGTAGCATCCCCCTTGCTCTGTCTGAATGACAGCCTCCTGGTCTATGTACATGAATGCAGTTAAGTGTTCTGGAATTCCCACTCTTCTCAAGGCTATCCATAATTTGTTATGATCCACGTAGTTGAATGCCTTTTCAGAGTCAACAAAGCACAAGTAAACATCTTTTGGGTATTCTTTGCTTTCAGCCAAGATCCATCTGACATCAGCACTGATATCCCTTGTTCAATGTCCTCTTCTGAATCCAGCTTGCATTTCTGGAAATTCTCTCTCAATATACTGTTGCAACTGTTTTTGAATAATCTTCAGCAATATTTTATTTGTGTGTACTGTTAATGATATTGTTTGATATTTCCACATTCTGTGGGATCACCTTTCTTCAGAATGGGTACAAACATGGATTTATTCCAGTCAGTTGGCTTGGTAGCTGTCCTCCAAATTTCTTTACATAGACGAGGGAGTGCCTCCAGCACATCATCCGTTTGTTGAAACATCTCAGTAGGTATTCTGCCAATTCTCAGAGCCTTGCTTTTTGCCAATTTCTTAAGAGCAGCTTTGACTTCTTCCTTCAATACCATCAGTTCTTGATCATATGCCACCTCCTGAAAAAAGATAAACATTGAACAATTCTTTTTGTTACAGTGACTCTGTATGTTCCTTCCATTTTCTTTTGATATTTCCTGCATCATTTGATATTTTACCCATAGAATCTTTCAATATTGCACCTTAAAGCTTGATTTTTTTCTTCAATTATTTCAGCTTGAGAAATGCTGAGTGTGTTCTTACCTTTTGATTTTCTAACCCCAGGTCTTTACACATTTCATTAAAATAATTGACTTTGTTTTTTCTTTTGTCTTGTGATTTCTTCCATTTGGTTTAGCTACTCTCTGTTCAAAAGCAAGTTTCAGTCTCTTCTGACATTCAATTTGGTCTTTTCTGCCTTACTTGTCTTTTTAGTGACATTTTGCTTTCTTCATGGATGATGTTCTTGATGTCATCCCACAATTCATCTGTTTTTCTGTCACTGGTGTTCAATGTATCAAATATGTTCTTTAGATGGTCTCTAAATTCAGGTGGGATATAATCAAGGTCATATATTGGCTCTCTTGGACTTGTTTTAATTGTCTTCAGCTTCAACTTGAACTTGCATATAAGCAGTTGATAGTCTATTCCACAGTCAACTCCTGGTCTTGTTTTGTCTGAAGAGACTGAGATTCTCCATCGCCTCTTTCCACAGAAATAGTTGATCTGATTCCTGTGTATTCCATCTGGCAAAGTCCACATGTATAGCTGCTGTTTATATTGTTGAAAAAAAGGTATTTGTAGTGAATAAACCATTGTCTGGAAATATTCTATCATGCTGTCTCCAGCATCATTTCTATCACCAAGGCCATATTTTCCAACTACTGGTGATTCTTTAGGAGCTCTGATGGCATAATGCTTAGGGCATTTGACTGCTAACCAGAAGGCTGGTAGTTCAAGCCCACCAGCCACTCCTCAGAAAGAAGGTTGGGCAATCTATTTCTGTAGTGATACCACCTCAGAAACCCAAGGAGGGGTCACTATGAGTCAGATCTGACTCTATGGCAGTGGGTTTGGGTGATTCTTTGTTCAAAACTTTTTGCATTCCAGTCACCAGTAATAAACAACACATCTTGATTGTATGTTTGGTCAAATTCTGACTGTAGAAGTTGGTAAAAATCTTCAATTTCCTTATCTTTGGCTTTCAGGGTTGGTGTGTAAATTTGAATAATAGTAGTATTAACTGAGCTTCCTTGTAGACATATGGATATTATCCTATTACTGACAGCACTGTTCTTCAGGATTGATCTTGAAACATTCCTTGTGATGATGAATGCCACGTCAATTTGTCATTCCCAGCATAGTAGATCATATGGTTGTCTGATTCAAAATGGCCAACCCTGTTCATTTCAGCTCACTAATGCTCAGGATATCAATCTGTATGCTTTCCTTTTCATTTTTGACAACTTCCAATTTTCTTAGATTCATACTTCATACATTCCATATTCTCATTATTAATGGATGATTGCAGCTGCTTCTTCCCATTTTGACTCTTGCCACATCAGCAAATGGAGGTCCCAAAAGCTTTACTGCATCTACATCATTAAGGTCAACTCTACTTTGAGGAGGCAGATCTTATTTTGAGTGCCTTCTGACCAGAGGGGCTCATCTTTTGGCACTATATCAGACAACGTTTCAGGGCTATTCACAATGTTTTCCAGTAATATATCAGTGTTTCACTGTGCTTTATAAGGTTTTCACTGGCCAATTCTTTGAGAAGTGGATGGCTTCTTCTTTCTGACTCTATCTTAGACTGGGAGAAGACTTCAGGGAATATTTTAGGTTTAAGAGGAAAAGGAAGATTTTAATACCATTCCAGATATATTTCTTTGATACTGCACTAAACCTTGACAAATGGTAGTTTCTTAAAGGTTAGTTACAATGAGGATTCAAGCCACATTAATAAACTTTTTGTACTATTTCATTAAAATTAACTGGTCTCTTTTGTACTTAGAATAGATTTTTAGCCATGCATAATTTTGTAATTTTGGTCATTTGGAAAATACAGGTTCACCAAGTCATGTAGAACTTCTATATGTTGACATATGACGTTATATGCTATCAAAAAATTCACATTTGATAATGTCACTACCTATCTCATCAGAAGAATAGTTTGTTCACACAAAAATCCTTATGCAAATATTTATAATAGCCTTATTCATAATTATTAAATATAGAAACAACTGAAATGTCTTTCAGTGGGTTAATAGATGAACTATGGTACATCCATACAATGATATACTCCTCAGACATAAAAGTAAGAAACTTGATACACACAAGCAACATGGTTGAATCTTGAAAGTGTTTTGTTAAGTGAAATAAGGCAGAACCAAAATTCAATATACAATACAATTCCATTTATCTGACATTCTGAAAAAGGCAAAACCATAAAATGGGAGAACTTCTTAGTGGTTGACAGAGGTTGGGCTTGGGGGGAGGTGCTTACTACAATGGGACACATGAGTAAATTTTTGGGGTGATGGAATTGTTCTGCATCATGATTTTGATGGTGGATATATGACTTGATGCATTTGTCAAAGTGCTTGGAACTTGACTCCACAAAAGTGAACTTTACTGTATGTAAATTTAAAAATAGATTTAGAGAAAGATATGTTTTGTTTGTGTTGCACATAGAGTTTGTAATTAAAGTAGTTTTTTGAGCTTAGGATATTTAGCAAACATACACTGAATGCAGCCCAAACTTTTTTTACTTTTTTAAATGTCTGAATGATTTCAGGACAAAATCCCAAGAAAATATTTTCTCAAACAATTTTCCTTTATAGAGAACAGTGAATTGGAATTTGAATGAATTTATCCCCATTTCTTTTTGTGAAGCCAGATTCAGCATAACAGGCATTAAAATACTTACTAATTAAAATACTAATAATAATTAGCTGTTTCTCAGCTATTTAACAATTTGGCTAACTTCATCCTTTTGTTTTTCTCACACAAATACCCTTTGTTACTCTCTACCTATCATCTTATGAGGCATTAGATTGCTCATTCACTAAAGAATGCTTATGGGTGTACTAAAGAACTATGAAGTGTGTTGGAGACATGCTGTACTTAGCCTAAGTATGTTCCAAGTGACTGTCCTCCAACTATTAATTCTCATAACTACATGGCTTAGTTTTTCAGTTAACATTTCCCTGATCTCCAAAGATATAATGACAGCAATTAATAATTATAAAAAGCTTCATTTACATTTGTAAAAATCATCTGAAATATTTTTTTAGTTATTTGAATAATGTACATGGGAAGAAGGAATGGACATTTTAAGCACTGTGGGAGCTTTTCCAAAAGGGGAAGGATTTGTTACTCACCCTTACTGCCTAAACTGCCAATAATATACAATGGTTCATAACAACAGACAGGTGTTAATTTGCAACATGCATCAAAAAGTTGTTATTATTATTATTGTATTACTATGTTAAAGATGTTTTAGTATATCTGGAAGTTTTTCTTTAGTATTTTTATAAATAGAAAGATACACTATCTGTTGTATCCTAAGACAAACACTTGACTAACTGATGTTAGGAATGGTGCCTAATTTTTCCAACTTAAGTACAAATTTGACTTAAAGACAGACTGAGGAATGAAACTCATTCACAATACAGGACTGTCTATAAATTGTTGCTGTTGTTGTTTGTCATCGAGTCGGCCCCGACTCAAAGCAACCCCTCCTTGGGTTTCCGAGGCAGTATCACTACAGAAGTAGGATTGCCCAACCTTCCTTCCGAGGAGTGGCTGGTGGGTTTGAACCGCCAGCCTTCTGGTGAGCAGTCAAGTGCCTTAGGCACTATGCTACCAGAGCTCCTAAATTAGCACTATTTACAAGGTTTGGAGTAAAATCTCTAGCTATTATTTAAAGCAAAAAAAAAAAAAATCATAGAAATAAAACACAAAAAGAGATTCCAAATACATTAGTGGATTTTTGACTGATTGAAAAGACATTGTTCTCCTTTCTAATACAGATCTGGTATTTAATCTTTAGAATCAACATACTGTTGTTGTTAGCTGTCATTAAGTTGGCCCCTGACTCGAGAACTCATGTATATTGTGATCAAATCTTTGTGATCCATTGCCTGATATTTTTGGAAGTAAATCTCCAAGCCTTTTGTTTGCTTGCTTGTTTATCTTATTGTGGAAGCTCCACAGGTCCACATCATAACAAAAGCAAGCCTCCACTGATAGAGAAGCAGTGGCTAGAGCAGGGAATTTAATTTGGGTCTCTTTCTAGCACAGAGGGCAATATTCTATCACTGAAACACCATGCCCCAAGATCAACATACTAGTTTTAAAAGGAGAATATTCTTGCATGGAAGAGTAGGTAAATCTTTATATTTGCTTATTTCATCTTGGTAGGTATTCCAGGTTATATCAATAATTCAAAAATTCCTCATCTCAAGATTAAAGACAAACTGGTTTTGAGCTATATAGTCAAAGCAGTATTCCTGTTTTTCTAGATCTAATTTTCTTCTTCACTGCTTCCTCTTTGTGGTACTGGTCCTCTAATTCATTTAGACTCAAAGCTGCAGGCATCTTTGAATCATTTTTCTGCCTACTTCCTTCTCCACCACACTTATTTGTCATGAAGTTGCATCAGTTCCACACCTGCAATACTTCTTGACTATGTTCCCTCTGAGCATTCCTACTGCCTCAGCAATACTTCTGGCCCTCAGTACTCTTCACCTATCTTCACGGAGCTTTGCTTTGGTAACCAGCCCAGTGTCTATTCTTCTGGAATCAGAGCCCTTCCAGACACTTCAGTCCTGATCCTGAACCTGCTTTTTGACTGGTCTTTATTCCCAAATCTCCCTTGAGGTACTCTATAACAACTTACAGGATACATGGCAATATGTAGACTAACCCCGTTTTATAAAAGTTTATTATTAGTAGTATTATTTATTTTTTAAATGCCAGGTTGAGTTTTTCTTACTCATGGCAATAAACAGATACTATTTGTTGTTTTTTGTTCAATAGAAAGAATATGTAGCAGTGTGAAGACTAGATTTGGGTGGAGAGACAATGTGTCCAATCAGAAGACCGTTGTGATAGTTTAGGAGAAAAGGAATGATGATCTAAACTAAGGTAGTTGCAGTGGGAAGAGAAAAGAGAGACAGATTGAAAAACTGTTATACTGTGAGAATCTACAAGAGTCTAGCAAAGAATCCTTTAAGGAGAGTGATGAATTAGGAGCTCCCAGTGACTATGGGTCTTTGCGACAAAGAGAATGGAAGTGCAAATAGAAGGGAAGGACAGATATTGTCGGAGGCCTTAAAGAAAGATGAGTAGGCTTCACATATAGAGATACTGGATTTGAATTCTCTCTCTGTCACTTAATTCAATATGGTAATGAAAACAGGTCTTAATTTCTTTATGCCTCAGTTTTCACACCTGTATATGGGGGATATAAAATACTTATCTGACAAGAATTGTTAAGTCCCTGTGTAGCGTAGTTTGCTTTTGACTACTAACCTAAAGGTTGGTGATTCAAAACCACCTCCTAGTGACATGAAATAAAGGCTTGGGGCTGTGCTTCCATAAAGATTACAGCCAAGAAAACCCTATGGAGCTCAGTTCTACACTGTAACAGATGGGGTTGCCATGAATCAGAATCAATTTGATGACAAAGGATAAAAAGCATTCTAATGAGGACCAGATGAGCTATTGCATGAAAGTCACCTGCCAGGCAGTATGTTCTAGAGGAATAAATTGAAATCATACTTATGATGATGATGATGATGATGGTCACTGTAATGAAAAATGTGCTGTCCTAATTATTAATCAATAATGGTTACTGTCTGCACTAGATATCATGCAGCATTTACAAGAGGCATTGCTTCATGACCTGGGGAGTTGCCTGACTAACTGAGAGACTATAAATCCATTCAAGAGAAATTATCATGCAAAATGATCTGCTTTGAGATCAGCTTTCCAGGAGGTTTACTCAGCTAAAATCCTTTGTGATTTGAAATAAGTTGGAAGGGATTCATAAAATGAAAAGGGAAATGCAAAAATACAAGCTAAGGAATCTAGGTGGGAATTGTCTATGAAGGAGTAAGGGAGGGCACATTAAAACAGAAGCTGGAGGATTGAGGAATGAAGCAGAGAAGTTATGTTGGAGCCAGACCCTGTACAATAGACAGGGTGTGGTGAGTGAGCTGTGAGCTGGAGAGGTTGCAATCATCATAAAAAGAGGGAGATGCCTGGGAAGGGCAGGCAGTAGGAAGGTAGATACGGGAGGGGCGGAATTGGGAAGGAACAAATAGGAAATTGCTGTGCCTGTTCTTTTTTTTTTTTTTGTAAGGGTGAGGCTCTCCTAGTAAATCATTAGCAGTTGCTGGAACTGTCTTAAATGCCCTCCTTTATATTGTGGCCCTGTTAAAAAGGCACTGTCTCCTTTCCATGTTGGCTTTAATCACTTTAGTCACTCTATTACTCACCCAAGACTGCTGGAAGGCTTCATGTCACTCAGGGAGTGAGTGGCACCAAGTATGGTTTGGTGACTTGACTGTCTCTTGAGCAAGCACAAGCAAGATTGCACATCTCTCTAACACAGAAGATAGTATCAGGAATGATTCCACCCTAATATCAAGGTGGGACAAAATCATTACCTGAATTAATTATATTACAAAAATTTGTTGCTCATGAAATTATGTGCATGATACACGCATAAATATGTATTTAGGTTTTGGGGATATAAAGTGTTTTTATTTAGTATTTTATATTACAACATATAGCACTATATGGTTGATATGTAAGAAACAGGAAGGAATAGGGGAAGGAAGACCAATGGAGCAAAGTGTATGGCTTTGGTTGAGCTACTGGATCCAAATCTCAGGTCTACTGCTTAACTATGTGGGTTTAGACAAGTTACTTATTCTGTAAGCTTATTATCCTCATCTAAACAGAGTGAAAAGTAATACTTATCAGAAAGGTATTATGGGATTGAATAAAGCAGATTGATGTTGTTGTTGGTAGGTGCTGTCCAGTCAGCTCCAATTCATAATGACTCTACATACAACAGAATGAAATGCTGCCCAGTCCTGCACCATCCACAGTACTTGAGCTGGTCATTGTAGCCACTGTGTCAATTCATCTCATTGAGGGTATTCCCCTTTTTGGCTGACCCTCTGCTTTACCAAGCATGATTTCCTTCTCCAGAATAGTAGATACTTAAGACTTGACAACTGTTATGATTTACTAGGTGCCTTTACGTTAGGGCCTTTTCTTATACGGTTATCTCACACATTCTTTTAAAGCTATTGAGGCGGGAGTATGATTCCAATTTCATAGAGGAAGAAAATTAGGCTCTTTATTTTCTGAGATCATAGAGCTTATAGATAGCCAAGTCAGCATTAAAATCTAAGTCTTAACTTTCTAGTCCACTATACTTGCCTTACCCTATGCAAAGATACAGTGAAGTATGAATCAACACTGCCATTCACTGCTCATTCAGTTTAGTATTTTATTTCACAAAGCAATATGAAAAGCATCATATATTTTAACTACAAAAAGAGTTGATTAAGACTAGGTTGGGCCCATCTTTTTGGCTTAAGAATCTTGTCATCAACCAGTGCTTTCAATTTTGTAGTAGTGAATATCCAGAACAATTCTCCTGGTTCACTTGCTAAGAAGAAAGTGCCTCCAAGAGACAGATATACAATAAATATAGCCAAATACAAACACTGGGAAGAAGTATAGGCAGGTTGAAGGCAACAAAGCCTCTCTTGTGCAGTCCATTGTTTTGAAAAACCGACAGTTGCCGACAAAGACACTTTTCATCTGAGAAGTGGCTGCAGTGACTATAATACACATATTCTAACAACGAGGCCTAACATAGAAGGTTGACGATCAGTTTTGTGGAGCCTCGGTACATGTAGAAGCATAATCCACTCTAGAAAATATGACATTGAAGTGGACAAAATAGATTCTAGATGTCTGCCCTACCTCTGTTATGTTGCTAGGCTTCTTATAACTTATTGTCCTTAGAAGAAAGCCAAATGTTTAAAAGTATTGCTAACAAAATCCTGCAAAAGCTGACTCTTCTTTACTTCTTTATTCTCATCTCTTGGCATTCTCCACCTCGAACTCTATATTCAAGCTAGACAAAATTTTCAGTTTCTTATATGTACCATTATCTGTCTCTTGTAGACCTTCATACATGCTATCTCCTCTTTTGGGAACACTTTCCACTTTTTTCCACTCCAAATCCTCCCTTTATTTGATAAATCTTATACTGAAAATGGTAGCTTGAAGGTCATTCCCACCAGTTAGTCTCTGGTAGCGCAGTACCTAAGGCACCTGACTGCTAACCAGAAGGCTGGCGGTTCAAACCCACCAGCCACTCCTTGGAAGGAAGGTTGGGCAATGTACTTCCATAGTGATACCGCCTCGGAAACCCAAGGAGGGGTCGCTGAGTCTGTCTGACTCAATGGCAAATAACAACAACAACAACAGCCTCCCCTAAAGAGCTCTGATAGATTAGTGCCTAAAGCACTTGACTGCTAACCAAAAAGCTGATGGTTCAAACCCACTAGCCACTCCTCAAAAGGAAGTTTGGGCAATCTATTTCCATAGTGACACTACCTTGGAAACCCAAGGAGGGGTCACTATGAGTCGGGTCCGACTTGATGGCACATAACAGCAACAACAACCTTCCTTACCCCCAGTCCTGAAGTCTGAGTCAAAGTCTCTTGTGTATGTTCCCAGTTCACGCTCCCCTTTCTCTGTCAAGATGTTCATTGTACACACTTCATGCACTGTGCTCATGACTGGATCTCTAAGGCCTAACATATTGCCTGGCACACAGCAGGGCATTTAATATTTAATTAAGTAAATACTAAGTATTTTTTGAATGAGTAAATGCATGGATAAAAGCATATCTATAGTTGTGTGTGTGTATGTCTGTGACTGTGTGCACATATTTATATGTGTTTTCATTGTCAGCCTTTCAGGAAGGAAAATGGATTTTATGAAGAGAGCTTTTGAGCAACTTGGAATTTAGTTACAATACTATAAACAGGCATATTTGTATCTTTATATTTCTTGATTTTGAATGATAATTATTTTGGCAAATCCTGAGTGTTTGAGACTTTTGGTAAGATGGAGGAATAGGCAGACAAGTGGCACAGACCCTCCTCAACAAAGAAGAGAAAAACCAACTGTCAGAGATAAAGAAGATAATCCTGGAATCCTGAGCTTTGAAAGGAACTGTACAGAAGTAGATTAGGCACCAACTAGTGGAAAATCCTGAATGAAAACAGTGAGTACAGAGATGGTCAGAGCTGTGGCCTGTCAGCTACTCTGACGAGATCAACAGCCTGAATATTTTCAAGTGGTGTTAGGACCTGAGAATTGACCTAAAGATCAGTCCCGGTCACCAAGGGTTGCAGAGACAACTGCTCTGGTGGCCTATGACTAGGAAGAGAAACAGCAAGGAGAGAGACAAACTGAGCTGTGGACTTTCTTCTGTCTGGAGGGCACAGTCATTTTGATTGTTTAAACATGGCAGCCATTTTGGATATTTAAAATGACTGAGGGTGCAGCCATTTTGAATTTTTACAAGTGGCAACCATTTTGGATTTTAAAGTGATAGCATTCTCATTTAGATTCCAGGGACCTAAGAACAGGTTCTGTTTGCCATGGTCAGCAAGGACATATGAGAGGCCAACAAAGGAAAGGACACAGGTGGTGAGTGTATAAGTGCTGTCAACTAGTGAATAGAGGAGCACAGCACAGTACCCTACCTGTATAGATAACATACAAAGAAAACAAAAATTGTGGGCAAGTCACTCCAACATATAATCAGCAATTAAACATAAAAGCAAAAATGTCACCATGCCTCAGAGATAACAGAGCATCACAGTTCACACAAAGAAGCAAGACAAAGCAGTAGAAACAGGATACAGACCCAAAACACATCCCTGAGGAAGATGCAGTATTGGAACTCCCTGAGAAGGAATTCAAAAGAGTTACATTTAGGTATCTTCAAAGGATTGAGAGACAGACCAAAGAAAACACAGACAAAACCTTAGAAGAATTTTGGAAGAAAATACAAGAACAAAATGACAAAATAAATGAAAAATTAGAAATGATTCTAAATCTACAGATAGAAATCCAGAAGATTAATACTAAATTGTCAGAAATAGATAAGACATTGAAAGGGCAAAGGAGTAGAATTGATGCAATGAAAGACAGAATTAATGAGATTGAAGACAAATACCTGAATACTTCTTTGGAAAGGAATCAATCAGAAAAAACATCAAAACAAAATGAAGAAAGCCTAAGGTTCATGTGGGATACCATCAAAAGGAATAACCTATGTGTCATTGGAATTCCAGAAGAGGAAGAGAAAAATGAAACCACTGAGAAAATTGTCCAAGATTTGTTGGAGGAGAACTTCCCTGATATGGTGAAAGATGAAAATATATCCATTCAGGAAGTCCAACGAACCCCAAACAGGATAGACCCCAAAAGAAAAACACCAAGACATATCATCATCAAACTACCAAAACCAAAGACAAAGAAAGAATCCTGAGAGCAACACGGGAAAAACAAAAAGTTACCTAAAAGGGGCAACCAATGAGACTAACTTCGGATTTCTCGACAGAAACCATGCAGGCGAGAAGACAGTGGGATGATATATATAAAACATTGAAAGAGAAAAATTTCCAACTGAGAATTATGTACCCAGCAAAATTGTCCCTCAAATATGATGGTGAAATTAGGACATTTCCAGATAAGCAGAAATTAAGGGGATTTGTTAAAACCAGAGCACTCTTACAAGTGATGCTAAAAGGACAGAAAAGGAACAACAGCCAACAACAACTGACCATTAACACACATGATGATATAACCCAGAAGCCAACCCAGCTATGGAAGTATCCAAAGTAAATAAGCCTACAAGATTGTAAACAGGGAACCAGAGACACCAACCGACAAATGAGGACAACTACAAACCAAAAAGAGGGAAAAATGTCTGTGTTGTTACAGAACTTCTAGATGGTAGGGAAGTCAAGACAACTACAAAAAAGAACAGAGTGTTCTAAACTTGGGAAGAAAACTATAAATCACTGGGTAACCTCAAAGAAAAATAAATAATAAACCTTCACATGAAAATAAAAAAGAGGATCAGCATAAATATTCAGCAAATAATAATAGCAATGAAGGAAGCAATAACATCATTCATAAACAAAATGAGCTCAGCATAGAAAATTATATGGAACAAAGAAATCCACACAATAAAAAAGCACATTACAAAAATGACAGCCACAAAACCTTGCACAGAATGTCATGCTTTTGTTTCACGTTACAGAAAATAACACCAAAACTCAGAACGGTGAAGCAGCTTGCTCCAGATCATAGAATAAGTCTGTGGCACTCAAAGTGGTCTAAGCTCTAACACAATAAGACTACCATCAGCTGGCTCTGTGTTAACCTAGCCCAGGTTCCTAAGCCCCAGGTTACCATTTCACACAACATTCTGTGTCTGCTTTTTTCAAATAAGTACAGGTCTGTTACTATCAGCAACATTTATTAAAATGGAGTGTTTCAAGGAGCCAACAGTCTGCATTGGAATTCTGGCTCCATCTCTACTAATTGTGGGAACCAAGCAAGTTACTGACCTCTCTCTGGGCTTCAAGTTACTCACTGTAAAATAGGTGATAACTGACACCTTGGACTCTTATGAGGATTAAAGGACATAATGTATGTAAAATGCTTACCCCAAGTATTGAGTTCTTAGTAAGTGCTCCACACAATTAGATATTGTAGTATAAAACTGGATTATAGGTTTTATTTATCTAGTATTAAGAGCCTAATAAAATTGCATTAAATAGTATTTTGTTAAAGAAATACAGAAGTAACAGATTTATACATGCAATCAACTTACTAAATTATACAAGTGACTCTGAATCATCTGAACCCTTGTCAGAGCTGTCAATTATTTACTGACACTTTAGAATTTGCAAAATATGCATAAACCTATTTGCCATCTTTCCAATTTAGAAGTGAATTTTCATGAGAAGGATAGTAAAATTAAAATATGTGGAAGCAGAGTATCTTGGGAGTGCTGGTGGCATAGTGCCTAAGCCATTTGACTGCTAACCAGAAGGCTGGTGGTTCAAACTCATTAGCCACTCCTCAGAAAGAAGGTTGGACAATCTACTTCTGTAGGGATAGAGACTCGGAAACCCAAGAAGGGGTTGTTATAAGTCGAACCTGACTCTACGGCAGTGAGGTTTTTTGTTTGTTTGTTTGCTTATTTATTTTTAGAATATCTTACTTTTATTATATTATCTTCTTACACTCTTTTCACCTTTGAGTCTCTTTTTTTATAGGATTAAAGAAAAATAAATTTTATTTTATATTATTTGAGCTTCTTTGCATTTATATGAACTGTTTATGCTTTTTTACATTTTTAATTCTGTGACTAAAAAATGTACAGCTACTAATTTACACCTGTATCTTAGTAATTTCTATGGCTGATTGTACTTCAAGTTTGTGTATTTATCAAGAAACTCTTACTCTATTATGGTGTTCATTAGGGAACTCAAAGTTAAAAGATAGGACACTATTTTTCCATCACTCTCAATTGATTTTCTTGCAGAATCTTATTATAATTCAGTTAGATACACTCAAACAAATCTTATTTTATGGTTAAACACATAAACTAAGGAAAATGAGCACATATGCATATACTTACCCTCTACCCTGTGGTATCTGAAAATGCAATTTGTGCAGAGTCTGTGCCACATTGGAGATTTAGATAAATGTAATTTAATTCAATTTTTAAGCAAGGAAAACTATAGTTCAATGAGTAGCTTTGCATAAATAAGTTAAGAATGCTGGATGAATTTACTATTCATTTTTAAATTACACCATGCCTTTCTAAACCATATTCTTAGATTCTAATATGACTGTACTGGTAAAAAGAATGAATATTGATTTCTGGGGCCCTTGATATTGCCTTTTGACCTGGGAAAAGCCTAGTCTTTGTCTTGTATTTACCATCTTTCTAATATTGAAAATTGTTCCTCACTCGTTTTAAAAATATGCCATAGTAACATGAATGTGGGCTACTCAGGTCATCTAAAATTAATTATCGTGATATTATAAGTTAGAACAACTACATAAATTTAAAATGAAAACAAAACAAAAAACCCTAACTTATATAAAAATTATCTGATGATCTAGTTTTCACTTTTATTTTTATTTTAAACTTAAAAAAAGTTTATGTATTGTATATCTTTGATGTGCACCAGGGTTGTACCTTTTCAATCTATAAACCGAGCAAATAATTTTAAAAGTTGGACTTTTAAAGAAGAAGAACACAGTATCATGATTGGAGGAAGACTCATTAACAACCTGTAATATGCAGATGATCCAACTTTGCTTGCTGAAAGTGAAGAGGACCTAAAGCACTTACTGATGAAGATTAAAAACAACTGCCTTTAGTATGCATTACAACTCAATATAAAGAAAACAAAACCCTCACACCTCTACCAATAAGCAACATCATAATGAATGGAGACAGTATTGTTGTCATAAGTTGTCAAGAATTTCATTTTGCTTGGATCCAAAATCAATGCCCATAGAAGCAGCAGTCAAGAAACCAAACAACACATTATATTGGGCAAATCTGCAGCAAAAGACCTTTTTAAAGTGTTAAAAACCCAAGATGTCACTTTGAGGACTAAGGTGCATCTCACTTAAGCGATAATATTTTCAATCACCTCATGTGCATGTGAAAGCTGGACAATAAAAGAGGAAGAGGAAAGAATTGATATATTTGACTTATGGTGTTGGCAAGAATATTGACTATACCATGGACTGCCAGAAGAAGGAAGAATGAGTGAGGACAATAAAATCGATGCTTTTGAATTACAGTATTGATGAAGAATATTGAATGGACTTCCAGAAGCATGAACAAACCTGTCTTGGAAGAAGTAGAGCCAGAATGCTCCTTAGAAGTGAGGATGGTGAGACTTTGCCTCAAGTGCTTTGGACTTCTGGAGAGACAAGTCCTTTGCAGGACATCATGTTTAATAAAGCGGAGAGTCAGTGAAAAAGAGCAAGACCCTCAATGAGATGGATTGACACAGTGGCTGCAACAATGAGCTTAAAGGAGGCGGGGCAAAATGGCGGGGAGGCGGGGCAAAATGGAGGACTAGGCAGAAGGATTGCACAGACCCTCTTCAACAAAGAAAAGGGAAACCAATTAACAAAGACACAGAAGATAATCTTGGACCCCTGAGCCTTGAAGGAAAGGATGCAGA
>NW_006921981.1:1798545-1859646 GCF_000298275.1 Orycteropus afer afer | reverse complement strand
AAAAAAAGCCCACAGTCACCAGAAGGAAGGAAATAATCAAGATTCGAGCAGAAATCAATGAAACAGAAAATAGAAGGGCTATAGAAAAAATCAACAATACCAGAAGTTGGTTTTTTGAAAAGATCGATAAAATTGACAAACCACTGGCAAATTTAACAAAGGAAAAGAGGGAGAGAATACAAATAACAATGAGCTTAAATATACGTACCATTGTAAGAATGTCACAGGACCAGGCAAAATTTTGTTCTGTTATATGTAGGGTCACTAAAAGTCACACTAACTTGAAGGCATCCATCAACAACAGCAGTATACCCAAGATACAAACAGAACAAAACAAAACCATGGTATAAATACCCAGAAATTTCTTCAAATAATGAAGAGTCATCAATGATAATTGATTCAACACTAGCTTCTCTTGTTTGTATTATGAATTTTATTAAGATCGAGCATTCTCATATAAGATTTGTTTCCTAGAGAATGCAATTAAGAAATGTGTCTTTGTTTTAAACTATGAATCAGGACTAATGCAAACAAAGCTGTCAAAATCTCATGATAAAAGACTTCCTGAAGTTTTCAGAGCTTAAAATTACAAGACAAATCAATGGTGTAAAGGCAAACATGAGGGTTTTTGATATGGATACCAATCTCTAGGAAGGTATTCTGGGATCCCTCAATTATAAATATTAAACCACCACCACCGCTCAGCTGCAAAATTGCTAAATGTAATCAGGTTACTCAAGATTATCTCTGGCAGCAATCAGGACTTTCTCCTGGGTTTAGTCTGATCTCAGAAGAATAATGGACAAGTCTTACCAAAGAGGAGCTATGGGCTTGGGAGCAAGGGTGGAGAATTTTACACAGATGGGTGCACAGAAACTATCACTAGCAGGAAATCTGGAGATTCCTTGAGGCTGCAGGACAACCTGATTATTGCTTTACTCTTCAAATAATGGGCCCTGGCAGCAGGCCAGAAAATAACTCTCATTCCCATGCAAAAATATTAGTCACACACTTACACATGCATTTTATTTTTAAACGCGTGAACTTCATACATGTATTAGACTTTTTAGCTTTCATATGGTCTAACTTAGTGAACATCTTTAGAACTTTTGCTTTTGGAAGGGTTTTTACAATTGAGGTACCTTCAGTAAATGTGCATTTTTATTTTGACCAAACTATTAACCTCCTATCTCAAATGGTTTTAATGTGTCAACAAAATATTTTCTGATAGGTGACTGAGGTGGCCTATTTAGTCATCTTGGAAGCCTTAAATTTGTCATGTCTTTGAGAGCTTCATAATGGAGGTGACCGTTGATGAAATAAGCATCAGAAACATCCCTAGCACCTTGGAAGGAAATCAAATTTTATCTGTGTGCGTAAATCTAAAAGTCAGTGTCAGATTTCTGAGCTGTTTGGAGCACAGAGATATTTGGGCTTAAATAATAAAGACTCAAGAGAGAAAAGGAGGAGATAGAGAGATGGGAGCTGCGTTGACGTCACTGAAAGAAATCTTAGATCTGTACAACAGTATCTTTGGGTAGGAAAGAACACTTTCAAAGTTATTGTCTTATTGAAGGCAATTATAGCCATGGTCCAAAGTTAATTTGCAGTAGTAATCTGATTCTTGCTCTATGGCTCACAAGGAGGTGACTTAACTCTCTTTTAAAGTACACGAGCAACTATTAATCTCTTCTGACTGGAGCAAAGAAGAATGAAGAAAAATGAAGACTCAAGGCAGCAATTAGTTTGAAGGACCAATGACTCACATGAACCACAGCCTACTTTAAACTGAGACCAGTATAACTAGATGATACCCAGCTGCCACTACTGAGCACTCTGACCAAGATCACAACAGAAGGTCCTGGTTAGAATGGGTAAAAAAATGTACAAGAAAATTCAAATTCAATAAAACCCCAAAGCCAGACTTCTGCTCTGAAAAGGATTAGGGGAACCCTTGATACTATTGCCCTGAGACAACAAGAATGGAAGTATGGTAGGACTGTGAGTCTCTAAGGGTACGAGAGAGATTAAAGACCAAATTAATCTCAAAGTTCAAGACATGATTTGTAATTTTGCCATCTAAAATTCTAGCAGTCAGTGCTTAATACTTAATTTAAAACTATGTCTCAATGGAACAAAAAAATGCATATACATAAGATTTAGTTCAAGAATAACAAATGAGAACAATGCTAAAATCTGGAGTCTTTTATCATAGATTTTTTTTAGGTTGAAGACAATTCAATGAATGTGAGGTTCTAGCAAGTTAAAATGTGCTTCCAAAATAGGATGTTTCTTTCAGGAAGTATGTCAACCTATAGTTTGTGAATTTTATCTTTTCCTATGATAAGTGAGGGAGAGACCAAAAGCAGGGGTGGGGGGAAAGGGTATGTTTCATTTGACAGGATGCCAGACACATAGTGACTCACAGCGTCCTAATCAGACAGGTGTGACTTCTCACTGGAAAAAAAAAAGCTCACCACACCTACTCTGAAAACTTCTCTGCCCAACTCAGCACACTGACAACTACTTTCTAGGCATGTCACCAAGCTTATGCTGGCTTGGCAAGAAAACTGTGTGAAAATGCTGACCAAAGAGGGATCAGTCATTAAATGGCTTTAATACTGGCCTTGCAAATAGACTCAGCAAAGACTGTAGATTTTTTTTTTTTTCTTTTCAATTCAAGAAATAAGTAAGCTCTTTTACATAGGACTTTTTTATTTGATGTGATTTTCCCCAGCATTTTACAAGACCCTTATAGTTTTTATATAAATTGTAATAAACATCCTTACATACGTGTCCTTTTCACATCTAATTCTGTAGGGTTACATAGGTTAAACAAAGAACTTTACAGCTTAAACTGACTTTAAAAAATCAGCTCCTCTAACTTTTCATCTGTCAGTTTTTCTTACTGTGGTGGCTTGCATATTGCTGTGATGCTGGAAGCTGTTGTTGTTGTTGTTATGTGCCGTCAAGTCAAACCCGACTCATAGCGACCCCTCCTTGGGTTTCCGAGGCAGTATCACTACGGAAGTAGGATTGCCCAACCTTCCTTCCGAGGAGTGGCTGGTGGGTTTGAACCGCCAGCCGTCTGGTTAGCAGGCAAGTGTCTTAGCCACTATGCTACCAGAGCTCCCGATGCTGGAAGCTATGCCACCAGTATTTCAAATACCAGCAGTGTCACCCATGGTGGACAAGTTTCAAGGGGCTTCCAGACTGAGACACATTAGAAAGAAGGACCTGGCAATCTCCTTCAAAAAAGAATCGGTCAGTAAAATACTTCAGGATAGCAGGAAAACATTATCTGATACATTGCCAAAAGATGAACCCTCTGGTTGGAAGACACTCAAAATAAAAACGGGGAAGGGTGCCTCTTCAAAGTAAAGTTGCTTAATGACGTGGATGGAGTATAGATTTTGGGACCTTCATTTGCTTATGTGGTATGACTCAAAATGAGAAGAAACAGCTGCAGACATCCATTAGTAATCAGAATGTGGAAAGTACAAAATATGAATCTAAGAATACTAGAAGTTGTCAAAAATGAAATAAAACACATAAAGATTGATGTCATAAGCATTAATGAGCTGAAATGGACTGGTATTGACCATTTTGAATCAGATAATTATATGGTCTACTGTGCCGGAATAACAAATTGAAGAAGAATGGTGCAGCATTCATCATCAAAAAGGACATTTCAAAATCAATGCTAAAATGCAACACTGTTAGTGATAAGACAGTATTCATATGATTATAGGATGACCAGCTGATATGACTATTATTCACATTTATGCACCAATCACTAATCACTGAAGAAGAAGAACTGAAGATTTTTACCAACTTCTGCAATCTGAAGGTGATCAAACATGCAATCAAGATGCATTGGTAATTGTTGGTGATTGGTATGTGAAAGTTGGAACTGAAAGAAGTAACAGTAATAAGAAAATGTGGTCTTGGTGATAGAAATGACACAGGAGATTACATGATAGAATTTTGCAGGACAAATGATTTATTCATTGGAAATACATTTTTTTTTTTTTTCTTTTCAACTACATACATGATAACTATGTGTATATGGACTTCACTGGATGGAATACACAAGAATTAAATTGACCACATCCATGGAAAGCAACCATGGAGAAGTTAACAGACCATTAATTGCTCATATGCAAGTTCAAGTTGAAACTGAAGAAAATTAAAATAAGTCCATGAAAGCCACAGTATAACCTTGAGCATATTCTTCCTGAATTTAGAGATCATCTCAAGAATAGATTTGACACAATGACATGAATGACCAAAGACCAGACAAGTTGTGGGATAACAACAAGGACATCATATGTAAAGAAAGCTAAAGGTTGTTAAAAAGACAGGAAAGAAAGAAAAGGACAAAATGGATGTCTGGAGAGACACTGAAACTTTCTTGAACAGAGAAAGTAGCTAAAGCGAACAAAAGAAATAATGATGCAGAAAAGCCTAACAAAAGGGCAGTTCAAGAAAAAAAAAATATTGTAAATAAATATGTAAAGACCTGGAGTTCGAAAATCAAAAAGAATACACTAAGCATTTCTCAGGCTGAAAGAACTAAAGAAAATAAGCCTCAGATTACAATATTGGATTCTATAGGCAAAACATTGAATGATTCAGGAGGCATGAAAAGAAGATGGAAGGACCATGCAGAGTCACTGTGCAAAAAAAAATTGGTTAACATTCAACCATTGTAGGAGATAGCATATGATCAAGAATCAATGGTATGAAAGGAAGAAGTACAAGCTACACTGAAGCAATTGGTGAAAAACAAGGCTCCAGGAATTGATGGAATACTAAATGACGTGTTCCCACAAATGGATGCAATGCTGAAAGTCCTTACTCATCTGTGCCAAGAAACTTGGAGGACAGCTACCTGGGCAACCAAGTGGAAGAGATCAATATTTGTGCCCATTCCAAAGTAAGTTGATCCAACAGAATGCAGAAAATTTCAAATAGTATCATTAATATCACACACAAGTAAAATTCTGCTGAAGATAATTTAAAAATATTTGCAGTAGTACATTGACAGGAAACTGCCAGAAATTCAAGCCAGATTCAAATGAGGATGTCAAACAAGGGATATTATTGCTGATGTCAGATAGATCTTCGCTGAAAGAAGAGAATTCCAGAAAGTTGTTAACTTGTGTTTTATTGACTACGCAAAGGTATTCAACTGTGTCATGCAGATTATGGATAACATTACAAAGAATAGGAATTCCAGAACAATTGTGTTCATGAAGAACCTGTACATAGACAAAGAACCAGTTGTTTAAACAAAATAGTGTTGCATGATTTAAAATCAGAGAAGGTGTGCATCAGGGTTGTGTTCTTTCACTATACATGCTGAGCCAATAATTCAAACAGCTGGACTATCTGAAGAAGAATGCAGCATCAGGATTGGAGGAAGACTCATTAAAAACATGCTATATGCAGAGGACACACCTTGCTTGCGCAAAGTGAGGAAAACTTGATGGGCTTACTGATGAAAATTAAAGACTTATAGTCTTCAGTATGGATTATACCTTAACATAAAGAAAACAAAAATCCTTACAACTGGACCAATAAGCAATATTACAAGTGTCAGACAAAACCATAGGCCTTTTGCTGCATAGAGGGTACATTTCATATAGATTCTTGAAATCCTCAATATTCCAAATTTTTTTCCATTCTATTTTTTATTGTGATTTACAGAGCAAATTGGTTTTCTATTAACAAATTCATACACATTTTGTTTGTGACATTGATTACAATCCCCACAATGTAACAGCACTCTTCCCACCTCCCCCTATGCTTACCATTTCCATTTGTCCTCTTTCCCACTCCTTCCTGTCTTCTGAGCTTTATCTCCAGGGGCATGCCACCCTTTTGATCTCACATGGTTGATTGTTCCAAGGAGTGCTTACCTCCCTGGTGTTACTGTTTACTTTATACCCTTATCTAGTGTTTGGCTGAAAATTGAGCTACTCCATTCTATTTTTAAATGAGTCATCTGTACCAAGTTGACAAGTTGCATAAATAAAAGACCAAGAAAAGATGTTTCTAGTGTCCCCAGTAGGCCAGAGCCAGACTCCTAGGTCCCCAAGGATGTTTTTCATGACAGTGGACAAGGAGAGTGTTTTCTCCCTAACACTTCCATTCCTCTGGGAGCAGCATTCTCCTTCCTTGGGGAATTTGCCCTCTTTTACCTTTAACCCTGTGTTTTCAGAGAAGGATGCTAATCATAATATACCTCTCACCTGGCCACATGACTAAAGAATAGCTGCACAACTTATTCCTAAAGACTAATTCAAATGGGGGTTAAAAGAAAAAATCCTCCTCTTTTCTGCTGGTGAAGGGCAAGGCAATTTGCCATAGAGGAGGGTGAGGGCAACTGAAAGGATAGAAAGGACCAGCTAGAGAGCATTCTGGCAAAATGTGAGTTCCTGTCTTATACTCCCAAGATCCTGCTGGCATCCTCATTCTTTATTTCTGTGAATCAGTATATGTATTTAAATTTGCAGGGAGGAAGAGGCTCAGCTAGTTTGATTTACGTATCTGGAATTTACAATTGAAAGAAATTTAACTCAGTGAAAAACGCTTTGGTAGCATAGTGCCTAAGGCACTTGACTGCTAACCAGAAGGCTGGTGGTTCAAACCCACCAGCCACTCCTTGGAAGGAAGATGGGGCAATCTACCTCCCTAGTGATACTGACTCAGAAACCCAAGAAGGGGTCACTAAGAGTCGGGTCCGACTGGACGGTACATAACAACAACAACATAGATTTTGTATACCATTTATGGAAATATCTGTTACTTACCTTTCTCACATAACTACATTTGTCGGGGTGGAGCTCTGGGAGGGGTAATTTGATTGCTGACTATTCTCAGGTAAATTTTCTGGGAAAAACAGGAAGGTAAAAAATATATTTCTTAGAAAGTGTGGGATTAAGCAAAAAGAGAAAAATAGAAAACAATTTTACAATATATATTGTACTTATCACTTCTCTCTCTCAGATAAATATAAATATTTGGGCATCCTCATTTCTTATGGCCTAAAGTTAATATTGGGAGCTCTGGTAGCATAGTGGCTAAGGCACTTGACTGCTAACCAGAAGGCTGGCGGTTCAAACCCACCAGCAACTCCTCGGAAGGAAGGTTGGGCAATCCTACTTCCGTAGTGATACTGCCTCTGAAACCCAAGGAGGGGTCACTATGAGTCAGGGCTGACTCGATGGCAAACAACAACAAAGTTAATATTGTATTTTAAGTTCATAATACTAGTGATTTTGAAAAAAAAACTTCCCAAATAAGTTAAACTTTATGCATACACACACAGTGGTGAATATGTGTATAACAAAACTTTTGCATTTCAACATTCTTTCCCTCAAATATTTTTATTTTCTGATATTATGTTAGGTATGTTTTTCTTCTATTAAAAGGGATATTATTTATAGGTTAATTATAATATTTTAATGAAACTTCTAAGTGATTTGTAATGAATGATCAATGTTCTTCCTAAAATCAGCCACTTTCCTCCCATTTTACCTATAATCCTATTTTTTTGTTTTATTTGACCTAACCGTATTAAGTATTTCACATTTTCAAACAATAAAAATGCTCCAAGAAGTTTTATGTTGTGAACAATTATATTCATGCATGTTTTAGTAATCAGGTTATACTTGCAGTATTTATTTTATTATTTAGGTGTGTTGTGTTTTTATTCATAATCAGCCCAGTTGACACAGCCTTTTGTAGTTTCAGTTTCTATCATCAGAAGTTTCAGTCATAATCAAAGGGCTGATGTGCATTTTTAGAGTTTGCCGATTATCATGTTTCCTGCATCATGTGAAAACATGAATAATATGTTGAATGACCATAGGAGATGCTGAGTATAATGCTAATTTGTATTTATGACCAGCCTGGGAAACTGCAGGAATGTGTCTGCATTCTTAGTCACTAAGTACTTATTAGGCATCTCCTATAGGTGCCAAACGAGATAGAAATTGTAGAATACTCAAGATGAGGGTACAGAGTAGTCCCTTAGAATTACTATACGTAACACCATCAGAAAGCAACTAGGACTAAGTTATACTAATTGAATACCATTCAAAGTTTAGAGAAGGATAAAAAAATGTATAGGAATTGCACAGGTCAAAATGAGTGACATATATAGACAGGCCAAAGGGAAGAAGAACATTCCCAGTCCTGGTTTACCACCCATCTGAAATGTGACCCTTCAAATAGTCCAATCAAATGACTGGTGTTGTTATCTGCCTTTGATTCAACCCCTGACTCATGGGCACTCTATGCACTGAAACAAAAAGCTGCATGGTCCTGCACCATCCCAGTGATTGGGCCATTGTGATCCATAGAGTTTTCAGTGGTTTGTATTTGGAAATGAATTCCCAGGCTTTTCTTCCTAGTTCATGTTGGTCTGGAAGGTCAGCTGAACCTGTTCAACATGACAGCAGCATGCAAGGCACCACTGACAGGCAGGTGGTGACTGCATATGAGATACACTGGCTGGGAATAAAACCCCAGTGTCACAAATGGAAGGTTAAAATTCTACCCCTGACCCACCGATGAGTCTGTGATCAACTGATTAACCTGCCCATATTTGAACTGAAGTGACAAGTACATTCAAGTACAGTACATTGTGAGGTTGTTTGTTCCATCCTAGGCAGTTTAATTAGAAGGTTCTTCCTTCTGTGTAAGGAGCTCTCATGGCACAATGGTTAAAGCATTTGGTTGCTAAATGAAAGGCTGGTGGTTAGAACCCATGAACCATTGCATGGGAGAAAGATGAGACAGTCTGCTTCTGTAAAGATTTACAGCCTAGAAACCCTTTGGGGGCAGTTCTACTCTGTCCTTTAGGATCACTATGAGGCAGAATTGACTCGATGGCAGTGGTTTTGGTATTTTGGTCCTTGTGTTTAACTGAGATTCATCTGAAGAGGAAGTTTTGTCCCCATTCAGTAGTTAGGCTTCCTACCATCTACAGGCCCTAGGCTTGTAACACATCCTGACACTGTCTGGAGGAGATAAATTCTTGTCTTTTTATCTTACATTCATCAAAAAAAAAAAAAAAAGAGGTGTGATTAGAGATCTTGAGACTTCCTAGACTTATATGAAAACCCTTGTGTCTTTGAGGACTCCACAGATCATAAGTGAAGAAAACCAAAAAATTACACCCACTGTCATTGAGTAGATTCTGACTTAGAGTGACCCTATAGAACAGAGTAAAACTACTTCATAGGTTTTGCAAGGCTGTACATCTTTACGGAAGCAGACTGCCTCATCTTTCTCCTGCAAAGCAGCCAAGTACTTTAAAACTGTGCCACCAGAGCTCTTGCCATAGGTGAAGAAAACCAAAAAACCAAACACTGCTATCAAGTAAATTCTGACTCATAGTACTCCCACTGGGTTTCCAAGGCAGTAAAGCTTTATAGAAGCAGACTTCTTCATCTTTTTTTTTTTTGCAAAGCAGTTAGAAGGCTTGAACTGCCAACCTTTTGGTTAGCAGCCAAATGCTTGAACAACTGCACCACCAGAGCTTCCACAGATGAAGAAAGTTCTTTAATTCTTCTATATGTCTTTGAACATCAGAATCCATCTCAGAATTTATTTGTTTTGTTTTGTTTTTGGTGAGGAGAAGGAGAAGAGAAATGCAACAGAAGTAAGATTTGAAGTCTTGAGAGCAAATTATGTTCCAGGCCTGCCAGAAGAGCTTTACATATTTTATTGTATTTAATCTTCACAACAACACCTTAAAGTAGGTGTCATTTTCTGGATTCTTCATGAGAAATTTAAGGCTTAGAGAGGATATGTCAAACCAAAAAACCAAACTTACTGCCATTGAGTAAGATCTGAGTCATAGCAACCTTTCCTTGGGTTTCCATCCAAGGCAGTATCACCATGGAAGTAGATCACCCAACCTTCTTTCCAAGGAGTGGCTGGTGGGTTTGAACCACTTGCTTTCTGGTTAGCAGTCAAATGCTTTAGGTACTATGCCACTCAGAGCTCCCAGAGAGGATATGTAGAGCTGTGCATTTTCTTTTCAACTACTGTGGCTTTCAATATCCTTTCTCTTTAAGAAAGGTCTTTCTTTAAAGTATAAAACCAACCATGTGTTGTTGTTTGATTCCAACTCATGGTGACCCCATGTGTTTCAGAGCAGAACTGTGCTTTATAGTGTTTTCAGTAGCTGTGTTTTTGGAAGCAGGACACTAGGCCTTTCTTCTGAGGCATTTCTGTGTGGGCTTAAATCTCCAACCTTCTGGTTAGCAGCAAGCATGTTCGTCATCTGTACCACCAACGAACCCTTCTAAGCATGTTGTCGTTAGGTGCCGTAGAGTAGTTTCTGACACACAGCTACCCTAGGTACAACAGAGTGATATACTGCTCGGCCCTGAGCTATTCTCACAACTGCTGTTGTGCTTGAGGCTATTGTTGAAGCCAGTGTGTCAATCCATCTCGCTGATGGTAGAACCATGTAACTATGTTAAGGTGATATTATAAACTCTCACAAAATCAGGTTTTTCACACATTTGAGAGTGACAAACTGGCAATGTTAGTAATTAAGTCCCAACAAAAGGTATAAATTTGAACTAGCTGGGCAAACTTAGGCCTATGGTCATCTTAAGGTCACTCCTAAGCCACCAATAGATCTTAGCTAGGAGCACTGTAGCTTGGGGACCTGATCACAGATGTTGCATCTTTATAAGGGACTTGATCATAATCACAGCATCAGGATAAGAAAGTACCTTCTTATACCAACACGCACTCCAGAAGTGAAGTTTTCTTGGTCTTAAAAGAGTCATTAAAAAAAAAAAAAAAAAACACCTCACTGCCTTCAAGTCGTTTCTGACTCATAGCGACCCTTCCTCGGGTTTCCGGGTTTCCGAGGTGGTATCTCTACAGAAGTAGATTGCCCAGTCTTCCTAGTGGCTGGTGGGTTTAAACTGCCAGCCTTCTGATTAGCAGTCAAATGCCTTAGGCACTACACCACCAGAGCTCCCACTTTTGCCCAAATCCACTTGAGTTCCCAATACAATTCCAAACAAAAGTTCCAAGCTCCTGCGACGGGAGTTGAGGTAGAGTTTAGTCCTGCGTGGTATTGTGCCTGATACACATGGGAAAGGCTCATTTTTGGCTTCCCATTCATGAGTTTCTCAAAGTTTGAACAGGTTGAGGCTATTCTACACTTTACCTGGCCCTCTGGAATTAGTATCTCCTCATACCTTAAGAAAAGCTAATATTAGTATTTGTGGAATTTGTTTGAGATCCCTGATGAAAGATAATTTGATAGTATAAAGGATTATTTTACTAAACAGACTCCAGGGTTGTGTCTTTACTGTTATAAACTATTTTCCTCCCACAAACACTGTATCAGGAGATGAACTTCAACCAACCACTTTGGAGTGATTTCTAACTATTTTCATGATTTTGGATCAGCAAGACTTTAGTCAAAACATAGTGAGAAATACTCTGTGTGATCATTACTTAACAAGAAACTAAAACTTGTTCTACATGCACAGATAGACTGAATCATTTCTGAGTTGGGATAAGCATTAATAATACAAGTAGAAACTTGTTTAATTATATCGTTGAAAGAACCAAGTACCAAACAAAAGAGAACTCTAAATCCATCAGCATTATACAAAATAATTCCAGATCTAAAGGTACCAAATCAATAGAGTCATGTGCAGTTTTACTTTATTATGTTAAAATTTGCAAGTCTGAAAAGAAGTTTTAAAGAATAACTGTCTTTTTATTTTAAAGTAAAGGAGGAAGTTGGGGTTGACTTTATTCCATAAAATAAATTAAGAAATTAAATGATACAAAATTATAAAATTCACCATAAAAAAAGATTTGATTGTTCAATATATATCTGTTTTTGTTCATTTTCTACAATTTATAGAATTGGGACAGCATTCTTTTGGCTCAGTTATATTTTGGGTGAACTGAGGGGCCCTGTTACTAAGATAAATTGTAAAATTAACATTACTCAACTTAGCAACAAATTTTTATAACTTGGTATGTGAAAGGGAGCTCTGGTGGCACAGTGCCTAAGGCATCTGACTGCTAACCAGAAGGCTGGCGGTTCAAACCCACCAACCACTCCTCAGAAGGAAGATTAGACAGTCTACTTCTGTAGAGATACTGCCTGGGAAATACTGCCTGGGAAACCCAAGAAGGGGTCGCTGAGGTTGAATCCACTCAACACCAGTGAGTTGAGTTGAATTGGTATATGAAAATAGGTTTTTAAATTGCAACACTACTTAAAAACAAAACACTTGATTTCAAGGGTGTTCACTGAGATGTTTACACAAATATTTCTTCTATATGTACATAAAGAAAGATAATTTAGAACATCTACAAACACTAGCAGAAGGTGTTATATGAATAGACTAAAGGATTTTTCATTTTGCAAAGTTCTCTGCACACGGATTAATTAGAGTTAGGTCAGTCATACCAATCTTTTGAAGTATAAATGCATGGCTCTAATTTTCAGGAAAAGTGATTTTTTTGTATAATCAAATAATTTGTTTGCCACATCAAAGGCAAAAACAAGCACTAAAGTAAGTGGTTTCATTATTTCTGTCCATGTATTGGTACCAGGGTTAGGATTAGCAATGTAAAGAGAATCACTTTGGGATTTAGTTCAGTCCTGCAGGGCAACACAGAAAATTCACTTGCAGAAAAGTTGTAAAATGGTGGTTTGCAAATTTGAGTGCTTGAGTACTCCCTGTGGTGTTTGCTAATCCTGAGATTTCCTTGATGAGCCCTGCCCCCCACTCTGGGGCAGATTCCTCAAGTCTGAAGTGAGACTCAGGAATTTCAGGTTTAACTAGTACCTGGGCGTTTCCAATGCTTATGATCTAGACACCACATTATGAGAAGCACTCATCCCAGCTTATCGGGGACTAGAACAAGGGCAGAAAACCTAAGACAGGTGTGACAACGGCAGCGAGATGATGTTTTCTTGTGGCCCGGTCCAGGGTGATAGGAATAAATGGGTTGAATTAAATTTACAAAATTGTTGTCATTTCACTTTGGTTTCTTATACTTTCCTCCCCAAACCCATTCAGCATCCCATCTGTTCTTCAGATGAGACACTATTTCTCATCTTTCTAGGATGATAATTGCCATGAGTTTACAAAAAGTCCCCTCTCCCAGGGGATAGTTTCACTTCAGTAGGGCTCATGAACTGTTTCTCCATTTGTTTAAGAGGAGTTTTACTCTTTTGGTTAAATCAGACTCTCTGGATTGAGATCCTGCCTCTACAATCTATTAGCAATGTGACCTTATAGAAGTCTTATGTCTTAAGCTTGTTATCTTTAAAAAGGGAATAATAATAGCATTTATGCCATAGAGTTGTTATGAGGGTTGAATAAATTAACAGAGCTGAAACATTTCAGTTTCAGTAAAGGTGAGTAAGTATTACGTATTATTTGTTGTGGTTAAGCCAGTAGACAAAATACCTGAGCATAAAGGTTTGGTGTGAAATTTGAGCAAGGTTTTGTGTTTTGGATTTAGGGGAACAAATAATATTCTTTTTACTTATCTTGAGAAAATATTGGCTTCCCTACATTAAAACACACTCATACACACACACTCACACATAGTAAAGTATCATAAACAACCTAAGGCATAAGAGAACTGTGATAATAAGAAATGGGGAAATTTGTAAATGAAGTTGAGTGTCTCATTCCAGTTTATAAAATAGTAGTAAAACAGATTTCAGAATGTGCTTCAAAAGAAAGCATTTGGCATAATTTGTCAGCTATTCCCAATAAAATTATTTCTTTTTCTTTTAAATTAAAAAAAAAAGAGAAACACATTGTTTTGATATTAAACAAATATCCCACAGCCCAACAGTCACCTTCAGACTTGTCTGCCTAATTAAGGCCCCTGGGGGTGGTTGACAGTTGCAGTGAGGTTATCTTAGCATCTGAAACCAGAGCTTTATTTTAGGAAGAAAATGTCATTGTTTAGGGAAATGCACTGATAAGCACGTTGGTGATACAAGGTGACCATTTAAAGCATGGACTGGAAGGAGATAAGCAAAGAAAGAAATGGGTGACTCACTCAACATTTGAAATATACACGAATTTAAAGGAGAGTAGAAGAGGGAAGAAAGAGAAAAGAGGGGAAATTGAAGCAGCATAATATTTTTGGTCCCGAGAATGATCTTAGCAGCCCCTATGGGATCCCTGCCACGTGGCTGCATAAACTGAGATCTTTTCTAACATTATAAGGTGCTTTGTTGTTTTTGCTTTCTAGTGTCCGCCATCCACTTCCTCTATCTCTACATCTTCACAGAGGTCTGCTATGTCTATATATTTGCAGAGGGAGGCAGGTTAGGGAGTGTAGTAAATAAAAGGCAGGAACTGTAAAGGGAAATGTGCCAGACCACACACCAGTAAAGCGACAAAGAGCAGTAAAAGAATTCCAGAGAGTGAATTGCAAGAGCAAATGACAGACTGTGGCAAGACCAACTGATATGGAAAAGTGATTGCAAGTTGCAGGATCCATCTTCTTCCCAGTTTAGTACATAATATTTATTAAGCACACACTACATGTCACACAGTGGTGTATCTATGGCAAACATCCCTGTCCAAACATCTGACACCCATATTTTAGTTAACTTCACCATATATATTAAGGAGCTCTGGTGGCACAGTGCCTGAGACATCTGACCGCTAACCAGAAGGCTGGCTTCAAACCCACCAGCAGCTCCCGGAAGGAAGATGGGGCAATCTACTTCAGTAACGACTTAATGGAAACCCAGTGGGGGTGACTATGAGTCAGAATTGACTTGATGACAGTGGTTTTGGGTCCACCAAAAATATATATAGGAGCTCTGGTAGCATAGTGGCTAAAAGCACTTGACTGCTAACCAGAAGGCTGACGGTTCAAACCCACCAGCCACTCCTCGGAAGGAAGGTTGGGCAATCCTACTTCCGTAGTGATACTGCCTCGGAAACCCAAGGAGGGGTCGCTATGAGTCGGGGCCGACTCGACGGCACATAACAACAACAACAACAATATATATCAGCTCAAAAATACAAATTGCTTTTGTTAATCTTTCTCTTAACACATTATGGCACTACATGAAAATTCCAGCTGACCTTCCTTGCTTTCACTGATGAAAATGTGGTCTATGATGTGCTAGAATCATTTTGTTCAGTGTCTTCTTTTTCTACACAGAAAGGTCCTACAGTCTGGCTTGACCCATAAAATAAAAATCAAAATCCACTTCATCAAGTCTATTCTGACTCATAGTGACCCTAGAAGACTGGGTAGAACTGCCCCAATAGAATTTGTAAGGCTGTAAATCTTTAAGGAAGCAGACTGACTCGTCTGTCTCCCTCAGAGCTAGTGGACTCAAACCACTATTCTTTTGGTTAGCAGCCAATGCTTTTAACTACTATGCCACCAGAGCTCCTTGCCTTGACCCACAAAAGTTCTCAAATATATGTGTTAGTTTTAACCTGCTGAATAATCTTTCACAGCTGGCAGTGGAAACTTCCACAGTTAATAGAAAGTACTCAGTATTGCTCCCATTCAGGTGGCACACAGGGTACATGCCTTACCTGCTGTACCTTAGATGTACCTCTTATGTTAGGCACTAGTCTTTGCACTTTGCACATATTGTCACTGAAATCTCACGAGGTAGTCACTATTATTTAAAATTTTATATAGGCAAGAAAACTGAGACAGAAGCAGGTTAATTCACTTGTCCAAAAGGACAGAGCTAATAATTGTTAAAACCAGCGTGCTAGAAGAGGTAGCCAGAGACAGAGCACAGTACAACACTCTTACCACAGCTCCATAATGCCTTGGTTGACCTTGGAGATGGGAAGATAATAGCTGCTATGCATGAGAGCAACTAAGTCAAAAGTGCAATGGGATGGCCTAAGAGTGGGAAGCCTAAATGATACGTTTATCAAAGGAGGGCTGCAATTGGTTGCTTAGACCTAGTGATGACAGTGAGCAGCCAGGGCAACAGTTTGTAGGAGTACCAGAGATGGAACTTTTGCTTGTAGCTAAGCTTTTGCCTGCTCCCTGTGGCATGATGTGTTTGAAGGCCAGCTCCACTTATACCATGTAGAAATAGAAAGGGAGCTCTGGTGGCATAGTGCCTAAGGCATTTAACTGCTAACCAGAAGGCTGGCGGTTCAAACCCACCAGCCACTCCTTGGATGGAAGGTTGGGCAATCTACTTCCGTAGTGATACCACCTCAGAAACCCAAGGAGGGGTCGCTATGAGTCGGACCCGACTCCACGGCAGTGAGTTAGAATAGAGAAAAGTAGAATACATTTAACTGTGAAACATAAATGTTCCAGTTAAAATCAGAAATGAAAGAAAAATGCTATGACTTAACATGGAAGTCCCTGGGTGGCATGAACATATAACACCCTTAGCTGCTAACCTAAAGTTGGAGGTTCAAATCTACCCAGAGATGCTTCAGAGGACAGGCTTGGCGATCTGGTTCTAAAATCAATCATCGAAGACCCTGTGGGGCACAGTTCTACTCTGACACACACGGGGTGGCCATGTTTCAGAAGAGACTTGAGGGCAACTGGTTATTTTGATAAGAGAAATGAGTCTTAAAACTGAACAGTGGTTTTAAAAATTAGAGAAGATTGGAAAGAAGTGGAGAATTGTTGCTGTTTGCACATAATACTTCAATCAACATGTTACTGAGCATGGAATCAGTAAAGTACTAGAGGGTTGTTTACAGGTGTTTAACAGGAACCTTTGTGAGATACAGCTTTATGATTTACTTAATATAAAAATTTATGGTAAACTGACTACAGTTCCCACTATAGAATGTAGGCTTGTTCATTCTTAATAGGTCCTTTGCCTTCTTTACATGGGTTTAGGTTAACCCTTAAGGTATAGTTAACTATAAATACAAGGTTTTTATAAGTCTAATGTTGATTGCTCAGAGTAAGTCAAAACTAAGAACCATCAACAAGTATTTCTGCCTCGGTGGACTTATGTCCTGAGTGAATGTGCTAAGATTTAATTCAAAGAGGATAATTAAGAATATAGTTCATCAAAATGGATGAAAGGAAAAAAAAATAAGTAAAAATCAACATATTTTAACATATAACCATTACTAGCTTAAAAGTGTGTATACATACAAGATGTGCTATCCATGAGGTACGTTTGTGTGAAATAGAAAAATTCTTCCTTCTGGCAGACTCAGCTCCATGCTCTAGGCCAGGGCACAAGGCTTGATGTAAGAGGGCTGTGGCCTCTTCAGGTACCTGTAGTCAGTCACAACCCAAATAGACATATGTGGTAGATTTGTGGAAAGAAACCTTGTAAACAACAGCACCAAGACATAACATTGCTGGGTATGACTTGAAGAAAACATATGCATAATCTCAATGAAGACAATTGCAAGAATTTACTGCTAAATATAAAATAATAAATTGTGAATATCTTGTATCTGAAGTGGAAGATTAAATATGATAAAGCCATCAACTATTCATGCAAATATTTACTGGCTTTAGTCATTTCCAACTAAAATATTTAGTTCTGCAGAAGAGGACAGAGAGAGGGATCCAAAGGACATTTCTTAAATCAGAAAACCCATTGCTCTCTCCAACTCTTCAAGTTTGTATAAACAATCGAAAAACCAAACCCACTGCCACTGAGTTGATCCCGACTCATAGTGACACTTTAGAAAGAGTAGAACTGCCCCATATGGTTTCCAAATCTTTACGGAAGTAAACTGGCTCTGTGAGATTGTGAAATTATGTTTCTATATAACCACCCTGTATATAACTATTTTAAGTATATAGCCATTTTTTAATGTGCCTTAGCATTTACTTCACGCTTTAGTTACTGGAAAAACTACAAGCAGCTCTGACTACCCTCACCCCATCGATACTCCCCTAGCAACAACCAATCAGTAAACAGCAAGGAAATACCTTACCTA
This sequence comes from Orycteropus afer afer, assembly GCF_000298275.1. NCBI lineage: Eukaryota > Metazoa > Chordata > Mammalia > Tubulidentata > Orycteropodidae > Orycteropus > Orycteropus afer. The sequence continues at coordinate 1,841,686 of NW_006921981.1, read as the reverse complement.
AAATAGTTAGTAACAGCAGTTTAGGGCTTCGACCCACAACACAGAGCCAATCAAGTAGGGACAACTCGCAATTTGAAAAATGTTAACCAATCCTGTAATTTTCTGATTAAAACTTCCTCATTCCTGCTGTAACCCCTATAAAAATCCTATTACCCCTGAGTTTGGGGCTCTCAATCCTGAACCGCGTTGGTGATGGTTGGGGGTCCGAGCTCGAGCTTGAATAAACAACCCCTATGCTTTTGCAGTGGAATCCGCTCCTTGGTGGTTTCTGGGGATTCAAGATCTGGGTGTAACAGCTCATTTTTGTCCCATGGAGCAGCTGGTGGGTTCAGATTGCTGACCTTTTGGTTAGCCACTGAATACTTTCACCACTGCACCACTAGAGCTCCTTGTATAAACACTACTGCTTCTCGAATGGAGAAAACTTGCAATAAGGGAAGGGGACAGAAAGCTGAAATGTTGAGCATGTACTACAAATAGACTGAGTTTACTAAGGGCACTGTTTACATCAGGAAAGATGTTTGCATCATATCAGATAGGTCTAAATATCATGGTTTGTTTTCACCAGTTCTATCACCTCCACCACCACATTTCATCCCAGACTTTCCAAATTTTCTAATCTTGCCTCTTGAAGGCTCTGCTCAACCAGCCTAGCTAGTGCATTACTGCCCAGGAGTTCATGAGTATTTGTAACTCAGGCCACCACCTCCTCCAAACAAACTGAATAACCAAGTGTATTGCTCTTGGCTTTTTCAACTGGGAAGATTTCCCTTCACCACTGTGTCCAAGGTTACCCCTGAGTGAGCTCTAATGTGGCGCTGGTTCACTAACCATTAGCTCCTATATTTTGTGTTGACTTATTTGGTGGCATAGTGCCTAAGGCATTTGACTGCTAACCAGAAGACTGGCAGTTCAAACCCACTAGCCACTCCTTGGAAGGAAGATTGGGCAATCTATTTCTGTAGAGGTGGTGTAGAGACACCACCTCGAAAACCCAAGGAGGGGTTGTTATGAGTCAAATGGACTCTATGGCAGTGAGTTGTTTTTTTTTTGAACCAAGACTAGGTTTTATGTTTTTTCCTATTTCATCAGTTGATCATACCTCCATGAAGCCATTCTGTGAGTTGAGAAAGAGGCATGAATACAAAAGTAAATGCCATAAGAATTTGGTCATATGATTTACTTGTGCCTGCTGGTCCTTCTTGGACCGAATCCCAAATGTCTATTTCCATCATCCAAGGAATTGTATATCTTGGTGGATTTTAATTATAAAAATTAAATTAATTTATCATAATGATAATGATTGAATTACATTATAGAGTACTTCTTTATGAAAATCCAACATGCCCTTCAACTAACAGACTGTGGGTCTATAAACTCATAACTGGAAACTTGCTGTTGTTTTTGTTGTTAGGTGCAGTCGAGTCAGCTCCAACTCAAAGCAACCCTATGAACAACAGAACGAAACAATGCCCAGTTCTGTGGCATTCTCACAATCTTTGCAATACTAGAGCCTAACATTGCAGCCATTATGTCAATCCATCTCATTGAGGGTCTCATTGACCTTTCACTCTACCAATGCTTGAACAATTTCTCTTAGAAAGATCAGCACAAGGCCGGTCCCCATGAGGCAGAGGTTAAAGATGTCCCAAATGTCCAAACTATCATGCCACTCCACCATTTCAGACATTAACTCCTCCTCCTCCTCCCAGTAATTTCCCCAGTCTTAGGGTTCTGTATTTCGCTGTAACGCCTCACAGAACTCAGAGAAACCCAAGGGTTCATCTCATGTAGTAGTGGTGGAGGCTGGAAGGCTGGTGAGTCCTGGGTCTGTGAGTAGGTCTGGTGGATCCTCCCAACTCTCGGGGTTTGATGAACCTCAATCTGCAGATCAGATGACGGCTGCTGTTCCAAATCCAGGGGTGAGGTTAGGATGATCCAAGACACAAAGCCAGAGCAAGAGGAGAGCGAATCTTCCCAGGAGATTCGTAGGTATACCCTCAGGGAAGCTAAGGGTGGTGACTTGAATTATACCCTCCAGCAAGGCAGGACTCAGATACATTCCACCTGTGTTGCCCCAACAGAATTAACCTAAATCCCATTACAGAGTCGATTGCCAGTCATTATAGGGAATGACTACTACCAGCTGCCCAGCCAAGTTGATGCCTGACCTTAACTACCACACCACCCCAAACAGGCATGGATAATGGGATTTACAAAACATCACAGAATGGAGGACAATGGCTAGAAGGGCCACATCAAGCAATTCACTGCAACCAACCAATGTATCTTTCTCCAGGAGTCCCTTCTAATAACATAACCAAGATAGGTGAGATGAAGTCTGGCCATTCTCATTTCTAAGGAGCATTCCAACTGTTCTTCCAAGACAGATTTGTTCATTCTTCTGCCAGTCTATGCTATTTTCAATATTCTTTGCCAACACCACAATTCAAATGCATCAATTCTTCTTTGTTCTCCCTTATTCATTTTCCAGCTTTCACATGTGTATGAGGCTATTAAAAATATCATGGCTTTGTCAGGCCCACCTTAGTCTTTAAAGTGAAATTTTTGCTCTTTAACAATTTAAAGAGGTCTTTTGCAGCAGATTTGCCTAATGTAATACATTGTCTGATTTCTTGACTGCTGTTTCCATGGATGTTGATTGTGGATCCAAGTAAAATGAAATCCCTGACAACTTCAATCTTTTCTTCATTTATTGTGATGTTTCTTATTGGTCCAGTTGTGAGGATTTTTGTTTTCTTTATCCTGAGGTGTAAACTATACTGAAAGCTGTATTCTGATCTTCATTAGTAAGTGCTTCAAGTCAAGTTCACACTCAGCAAGCAAGGTTTTGTCATGTACATATCACAGGTTGTAAATGAGTCTTCCTCCGATCCTGACATTAAATTCTTCTTCATATAGTCCAGCTTTGCAGATTATTTGCTCTGCATATAGACTGCATAATTTTAAAACAGGCAGTATTACCTGGTTCTGTTCGAATGACTGCCTCTTGGTCTATGTACAGGTTCCTCATGAGCACAATTAAGTGTTCTGGACTTCCGATTCTTCACAGTGTTATCCACACAGTTGAATGCCTTTGCATAGTCAATAAAACACAGGTAAATATCTTTCTGGTATTCTCTGCTTTCAGCCAAGATCCATATGATATAAGCAGAGATATCCTTTGTTCCACACCCTTTTCTGAATCCAGCTCAAATTTCTGGCAATTCCCTGTTAAAATACCGCTGCAATCATTTTTTTTATTCTCTTCAGCAAAATTTTACTTGCATGTGATATTAATAATATTGTTTGACAATTTCCACAGTTTTTTGGATCACCTTTCTCTGGAACGGGCACAAACGTGAATCTCTTCCAGCTGAATGGCCAGGTAGCTGTCTTCCAGATTTCATGGCATAAATGAGAACCTCCAGTTCTACATCCATTTGTTGAAACATCTCAATGGGTAGTCTGTCAATTATTGAAGCCTTGTCTGGAAACTAGATGAGAAAACAAACAACAAACAAAGATGAGGAACCATGAATTTTCTATTCTGATGGCTGACATCAGCTTTCTGTTCAGCCCCTCTTGATAAAGCAATACCTTAATATCTTGTAATTTATATCAATCTTTAGAATCTATTGGCCATCAAAACAGATACCTGTGGGTCCAGGCATGTTGGTTGACACTTGAGCCTAGCTATGCATTAAAATAACATTATAATAACTATTTTAACCTTACATCTGGCCTCTGCCACTGTGAGACTTACTATCCCTACTGAAAGCAGGGAACTGTGCTAATCTCTTCTACTGGTGGCAGCCTCTTCTACTATTAACTTCAGCCTGTAGAGAACAAACACCTTCATTCCCCTCAAAGCCACCAGTGACTCCACACCAATGGACTCCTCATTTCTGTTGCTTTTCACCCTCTCAGTGAACATATTCAGATGATGGTTTCTACTGTCTCACATTATAAATTCATTCAACTATTCTTTCTCTAAACCTTTTGACCTCCACTTCCCAACCTCTTCATTTACTATAGACCGTTTCCATGTCCAAGTTTCAAGATGCCATTTCAGCAAAATATTAGGACTGACTCCAAGTGCTCTTGCCAAGGTGTTAAGTCCTTAGTCAGAGAAGAATACTCCAATATCAAAAAATTCTTCCTTATCCACTTTTATATTTTACACTAGATAGTCAAACACCAACTCCCACATGTGATTCCATAGTTCCTGTCAGTTCAATTGATGAGCATTTGCAATTTCTTTGATGTATTAGCTATTTCTCCTAAAAGTAAGGATTATACTTCCCAGTGAGGCTGTGTTGAGACCATAACTTGATTATAGACTTAAAGGCCTTGAGAAGAGACAAGGCTAGAGTTTGGAGGAGGCTGCTGTCTTCTAACAAGGAATGTTTCATCCTGAGGGTTTTTCTTCTTGAACCACTTCCTATTCTTGGCCTGGGTTCTTGAACAAGCAAAACCTGAGACAAGGTAGAGCCCTGTGTGTAAGTAGTTTATTTGGAAAATGATAGCAGGGAGCAAGAGTGAAGAGCAAGGGAATAAAATATGGGAAAAGGAAAAGCTAATACCCAGTTTTTTGAATTATTGAATTGGTCACCACTAGACGTGACTGATGTCCAATCCCATGTGAACTCCTGAAAAGCCTTATGAAATGTGTCCCAGAGCTCTCTGCCCATGCTATGTAAGGGAGAATTGTTTATCATCAGCTTGCACATTCCATTGTTTAAGATTGTACCTCCATATTGTATATGCATAAGCACCAAATGTCACTACTACCATAATGAATCTTGAGACTTATTGTCACTCAGAAATATTTGAGGGGTAACATAGTAAACTCAAATATTCTTTTCTCTGGCCTTAACTAACTCTCTGTCAATTCAATCTGCTAACTACCTTAAGTATATTTCACCTACTGCCCAACTACTATTCTTTAATTCCTACATTTCATCTCATTCACAGTGTCCTACTGGTTTCAAGTAGGTTCAAATCGTGTCTTCACCACTTAGTAGCTCTTGACCTTGGGGAAATTACTTAAACTCTCTAGGGCTCAGTTTTCTTAAGTATAAAAGAGGGTAACAACAGTACCAACTTTGTGGAGTGGTTATGAGCATGATTTGAGGTAATGCATGAAAAGCAGTTTACAGTGTCTGATACATACAAGTCAGTCAATAAATGATGGCTATTATGATTATGATGGTGATTATGATAACAGTAATGATATTTGTTCAGCACAGATACTACTGGTCATCACTTCATCTATTTTCTTACCTTTTGACCCTTGGGTTTCTGCAGGAACCGGACTATTAAACCTCAAACCTAAAGCAAATGGTTAGTTAACATGCTCCCCTGCTAGTGAAAAGTTTGGCAGTTTAAGCCCACCCAGAGGATACTTGGAAGAAAGGCTTGGCAGTCTACTTCCAAAAAATCAGCCTCTGAAAACCCTGTGGAGCACAGTTCTACTCTGACACATGGGGTGGCCATGACTTGGAACTGACTCAATAACAACTAAGAACAGCAACAACAGAAGCAGGAAAGTTTTGCTTATGCAGGTGTTATGTAAGCAGACAACTGGAGATAAATGAGACTTACATGTCACAAATAAGTAAGAAATCACAGGGACTGTGAATGTCTTTTTACATTGAATTGAAGGAGTTAAGTAAGTGACTTCAACATAAACACAAAAATCTATAATACTGTATGAAATGAAATGAATATATAGAACTGTATACACTTGCTTACAACTTGGCAATGTGTCCTCAAGACAAAAATGGAAACTAAAGCACTATACCTTATTCCATAAAGCCTGTAAATTAGAATAAACCATAGAGATTTTAGAGTGTGTAAAAGCAAAACAAATCTTCCTAATTCAGTAAGCATAAAATATGGCATTTCTCCTGTCCAAAGGAAACTATTACAAATAAATATGTAAATTGTAGTTGATAATTCTATTAGTCCAATATATTTTTGCACAAGTAACAATGGCATTCACAATCAATCTAAATTGGAAGTAAAACAGGATATACTTTTTTAAAGATAAGGTTTTATCAGACAATATTAATCTTAGTCATGCTCTTTTATTCATGCTTATTTGAATGCATTCAAATTAAAGGTGTGTATTTTATCAACATGTTTGGATAATAAAAATAAAAATGGAATTCCAAAATAACAAGTATGAGTTTGTATGTATAGGATATGGTCGAGTCTAATTGTCAAGAAAGTGAGTGAGATGTCCCTAAAAATTTTTAAATGCTCTAAATATACACAGTAACTAATCCAGTTTATTTAAACTCACACCTTTGTAGTATTAAAACTTCTAGAAATTCCCCAAATTTGCTGCTTTTTCTTTTCAATTCTATAGATATCTACAGATGAGACTCAGCACTCTCTCACCATCGTTTCCTTGGTTCTTGTTTTATAACAGTGTTCAATGATTTGTTAACTTACTATTTAGCTAAACCAGTGGTTCTCAATCCTAACAGCATATTAAAATCACCTACATATGAAGAATGCATGTGCCTGAGCTCTGTTCCCAGAGATTCGGAATTAATTGTTTTGGGGTGGAACCAGACATCAGTGTCAAATGATTGAAGTGCCCAGTCAAGACTGAGAACCACTGATCTAGGCAGTGTTTTTCAGGCTGGGGTGATTTTCAAAATCTCTTGTGGGCATTTGTTTAAAATAGAGATTCCTAGGCCACTCCCTCAAGAATTTGATTCACTAAGTCTGCAGAGAACCAAGGGAATCTGTGTTCTTAACAAACACAGCCAGTGATTCTGACAATTAGCTAAGCTTGGCAGTCAAATGCCTTAGGCACTACTCCACCAGAGCTCCAAGGATACACTGATCCAGGACAGCCAATAAAAATACAAAACAAGCTAGACCGGTCTCTTTTGTGCTTAAAGGCAAGATCCAAAGTCATCTTAACATTGCTTGCTGTTTAAAAAACGTTTTCTACTTTTATGGTGTGTGTGTGTTTGGTTTAGCTATCTATTGATATTTTTTAGAGCATTCAAGAATCAATTTAATTATGTATGTTAAATAAAATGTTTGTCTATACATACACACATATATTACATATATTCACATATGTACACAATATATAAAAGCAACCAAGTAAAAAATGGTAAAGTAATTGTGTGTTTCTAATCACTCTATAAAGGAGCTCTGGTGGTGTAGTGGGTGAGGCATTTGGCTGCTAACCAGAAGGTCAGCAGTTCAAACCTACCAGCTGCTCTGTGGGAGGAGGATGAAGGAATCTACTTCTATAAAGATTTCTGTCTTGGAAACCCAATGGGGGTTGCTATGCATCAGAATCAACTAGATGGCAGTGCGTTTAATCACTATAAACAGTAAAAACATCTTTTCATATGATGTTTTTCTTTGTGAGGCTTTCTTTGTAATCAGATGCTACTTTCCTCACCAAATCTCTTGTGTTCTACTCAGATTAACTTGGGGTTTTGAATTGGCATCCTGGGAATCTGACAGCACTGGCTTTAGAATGCCATATAACTAAACACATTTCCTTCAGGTCTTCCCTGCCAGAATACCTCATCTTCATCCTTCTGTAGGAGATAACACCACTAATTAGGTGTGAGAAGGGAGTTACATTCTGATGACCAGTCTTTTCAAGTGGATCCACCCAAGGAGACTCCTTACAAAGCTGTCCTTTTGTTGGACAGGCATTGTTCAACCAAGAGTCAAATAGCAACTACTAAATGGGGGTGGAGTGGGAGAGGAACACCTTCCATATTTTCATTTTCATAATTTAAATATATATGCACATTTGCACATCTCAAATCAGTGTGGGATTATAGAAATGCACATTTCACCTGGAAAGATCTCTTTGTAACCTATGTTCAGCAGGTAAGTATCTGGTTACTGCTTCAATATCCAGAAACTGCTCAAAGTTAACCATCGAACAAAACACAAAAATAAATAAAACAGCATCGTCATCCACAAAAATAACAACAGTTTCTGACAATAACATGTGGGATTCTCATTTTTTACTTTCTTTACTATACCCTTCCCTTTTTCACTTAGATTTTCAAATCCTCAGCAGTTAGATTTTTTCATTTAAGTACACCATGTTTATTTAGTTTTAATTCTTCTGCAAATAAATGCATTTATTATTATTATTGTTATTCACAAATGGTGCTAGAATAACCTTATTCAGGTATAAAAAGAAGACAAAACAAAACAAAAATCATTGTAATGCTAGTAGGAGTTTAACAACTGACTCTCTAGGAAAAATGAAAATTAAAAGAAAAGAAAAGAAAAACAGTTCAGATTGGTGATTTCCGTGGCATAAATACTCACATCAGAACTACTAGAGTGATGCCTCTGAGTGTAGATTTGAGAAGAGATGCATATAGTCAGCGTCAGTAAACCAGGACTAGTAGCTTCAGTACACACGGGTGGGAACTTCACATGAAATCGCTCATATTAAATGAACCATAATAATCTGATGATTATTATGATTAACCCATAATAATCTGATGAAGGACAAGAAGAGACATTAAATTCATAATCCAGAGAATTTGCTTTGAGTTTTGATATGGCTACTTAGTAGCTATGTGATTAAAAGCAAGTGTACTTCACGGCTTCTGATTCCTAGCCGTGGCTCAGTAAACACAAATTTTAGTTCCCTTTGTGTAACCAAAAGTAAGCAATCAAAGTTCTTCTTAATAATGTTTTAAAATACTTCTCTTCAATTACCTCCCATTGGATGTTTTCTACTTCTTAGCATGCTTCAAAACAAATGTAACATAAGCCATGTTCATGGCATGCACCCTTCATAGGATATGATGACAGTGGCACTTAACTTCCATTTTATCATGTGAAAAACATCCATCAAATCCCAATGGAAGGACATCTATAAAATATCTGACAAGTCCTCCTTGAAATTGTCAAGCTCATCAAAAATACGGCAAGTCTGAGAAACTGTTCTAGCCAAGGGGACGCTAAGGAGACATGCCAGTGGTATGTCTGTGTCCCTTTGATGGGATTCTGGAACAGAAAAATGATATTAGGTCAAACAAACAAATGGAAAACCTAAGGAAATCTGAATAATGTTAAATTGTTGTTGTTGTTGTGTTGAGTTGGTTCTGATTCATGGCAACTCCATGTGTGGAGAGTAAAACTGCTCTAGAGGGTTTTCAGAGCTGTGACCTTTGGGAAGCAGATCACCAGACTTGTCTTTTGAAGTACCTTTGGGTCAGCTTGAACCACTAATGTTTGGGCTAGCAGTCCTTCACTATTTGTACTACCCAGGGACTCCACGGAAAAGAACAGACTTCAGTTAATCGTACATGTCAATATTGATTCTTTAACTGTATCATGTTGTTGTTGTTGTTGTTGTTATGTGCCGTCGAGTCGGCCCCAACTCACAGCGACCCCTCCTTGGGTTTCCGAGGCAGTATCACTACGGAAGTAGGATTGCCCAACCTTCCTTCCGAGGAGCGGCTGGTGGGTTTGAGCCACCAGCTGTCTGGTTAGCCGGCAAGTGTCTTAGCCACTATACTACCAGAGCTCCCTAATTGTATCATAGTAATGTATAATGTTAATAACAGGGGAGACTGGATGGGAGGTTTATGTGAGCACTCTGTAGCATATGTACAATTTTTCTTAAATCAAAAACTGTTCCAAAACACAAAGTGTATTACAAACAAAAAACAAATGTAAGCTTTCTCCTGTGTGACAAACATCTGAAAACAATTCTTATGCAAACACTGAATTTTCTCTTCTGTTGGATAAAAATTTTTAGTTTCTTTAACCATCATTTGCATGATACAGCTTAAGTTCTGCTTCCAGCCTGGGAGTTTCCCGTCTTTTCCTGAATAAGCATTACTCTTTCATGCATTCTTGCCTTTGATTATATACTTCTCTGAAGAGTGTCTTTCTTCCAGTCCTTTTTACTGGTTAACGTCTACTCATCATGCTAAAGACATTAAAAAGTCACATACACCATTTCTTTCCTTATCCTCCATACTGAGTTAATTTTTCTCTTGTCTTTGTTCTCATGGCATTTTGTGTATAGCTGTTATTTCATCACCAAAAAAGAAAAAAAAAATCAAACTCGTTGCCATCAAGTTGATTCTGACTCATGGTGATCTCATATGGTACAGAATAGAACTGCTCTATAAGGTTTGCTTGGCTGTCATCTTTTTCTTTTTTTTTTTTTTTCCTAATAATAAGTGTTTTTGAGGATGTGGAGAAATATGAACCCCCATATACTACGTGGGAATGTACAATGGTACAAATGCTGTGGAAAACAGTATGCTGGTTCCTCAAATAAGTAAACAGGGAACAGAGTTACCATATGAACCAGCACCTTTACTCCTCCATTGGGCAATCTACTTCCGTAGTGATGTTGCTTCAGAAACTCAAGGAGGGGTCGCTATGAGTTAGCGACCGAAGGGCTGATCCGACTGAAGGGCTGTGAGTTTGGGTTTTCTTTTTCTTTTTTGACATACCCAAGAGAAATAAAACATATGCTCACAAAGAAACTTGCATGTGAATCTTTATAGTAGCATTATTCACAATAGCCAAAAACAAAAACAACTCAAATGTCCATCCACTGATGAACAAACAAGATGTGGTTTTATGGAATGTTATTCAGCCACATAAAGCAATGAAATATTACATATAGATATATGCTACAACTTGGATGGACCTTGAATACATCATTCTAGGTGAAAAAGGCCAATCACAGAAGTTTACATATTATAAGATTCCACTTATATGGAAGTTCACAGTAGGGAAATCTATAGAGACAGAAAGTGGATTATGGTTTGGGGAGGTTGAAGGTCAAGGGAGGTAATTTGGCTGCCATCTTTATGGATACTGTTTGCCAGACCATTCTTCCATGCTATGTGTCACAACTACCAACTTTCAGTTAGTTAGTTAAGCACAAAATTTGCACCACTCAAGATGGGGCAATCTAATTCCGTAGTGATACTGCCTCGGAAACCCAAGGAGGGGTTGCTATGAGTTGGGTCTGACTAGACGGCACATAACAACAACAAGGACTTTTATTTCATCATATTGTGTTATATAGCATCGGTCTCTTGTTTACACTGTGAGTAGGTAGATCTATATCCCGAAAACCGAGAAAAGGCATCACATATACTGAAAGGCCAAAGAAAACCAAACCCACTGCTGTTGGGTTGCTTCTAACTGATAGCGACACCATAGCACAGAGTAGAACTGCCCCATAGGGTTTCCAAGGCTGTAAATCGTTACAGAAACAGACTGCCTCATCTTTCTTCTGTGAAGCTGCCTGAGGGGTTCAAACTGCCAATTTTTCGTTAGAAGCCTAATGATTCAACCACCAAGCCACACCATACCTCCTTAGGCACATGGAAGGGGAACCTTAAATACGAAATGAATGCAGTTGATCCTGCATGGACTCACTTATCCTTCTAATCCATTTTTTTTTTTTTTTTTTCCCACATTCAAACATACTCCTATGTCTCTCCTGTTTCAGGAACTCTCTCTCTTTCCTTCTGCTGATCTAATTCCTCTCTACCTTTCAAGTCTCCGTATACACTCATCTCTTTCTAACAATCAGTTGCTTACAACCATCAGGGCATCATTAATTTGTCTCTTATTACTTTAATGTAATTTTAGTTTGTCTGAGTTCAGGAACCTTGTCTTTTGCTAAGTTGTGATCCCCACAAAAACAAATACAAACCCACTGCTGTCGAGTCAATTCTGACTCATAGCGACCCTCTATGATGGAGTAGAGTTGCCCTATAGGGTTTCCAATGCTATAAATCTTCACTGAAGCAGCTACCTCATCTTTCTCCTATGGAGCAGTTGGTGGGTTCAAACTGCTGGGCTTTTGGTTAGCGGCCAAATGCTTTGACCACTGTTTTTCCCACAGGTTCCCCAGTATTTGGCTGATTTTCTGGATATTGCAGTCCACACTGAATTTCACTCCTCAGAATACTTAAAACTCTTAAATTTTGTACCAAAGTATTTAACATGATTATGTATTTCTTGTCTTTCTTCCTTTGTTACATACACATTTTATCTCTTTAACATTGTAAACTTTTTCAGGGCATTATTGTTCTTGTCTATTTGGTTTCCCTCACTTTCTCTAGCAGTTAGATAGACACACAATAAAGACCAAACATGTGACAGTTGGAGTCAGTTCTGACTCCTGCAACCCCCTATGTGCTCCCTTCCATAGCTCAGCAGGTAGAGCGGAGGACTGTAGACATAGAATAGTTACTTATTAATAAATAATTACTGATTTATTCTAGACTAACACTATAGGAGAAACTGGCAAAATATTGTACCCATTCCAATTTGAATCCAAACTCTGAGAATGGAATCTAGGAGTTCTTGAAGTCAGCATTTTCCCTAAATTATCCCAATGCAGGGGAATTGTCTGCTTCCAAGTGATTGCAGAAGCACATATAATGCAATGATAATTTGACCCCAGAGGCTGATTAAGACTATTTCATAAAGGGAGTATGCTTTAAAGGGTGTAGTTTCTTTTGTTTAAAGTCAATCACTCTTAATCTATTTACATAAAGTTAATCACGAATACCTTTACTTGGATTCACAATTAACACACATGGAAGCAGCAGTCAAGAAATCAAATGGCATTTTGCATTGGACAAATCTGCTGCAAAAGACCTCTTTAAAGTGTTGAAAAGCAAGGATGTCACTTTGAGTGCTAAGCTGAGACTGACCCAAGCCATGGTACTTTCAACTGTCTCATATGCATGTGAAAAGTGAACAATGAATAAGAAAGACCAAAGAAGAATGGATTCATTTGAATTACAGTGTTGTAAAGAATATTGAATGTATCATGAAAAAATAAATAAACTTGCCTTGGAAGAAGTACACCTGGAATGCTCCTTAGAAGTGTGAGACAAAGTCTCACATCCTTTATACATGTTATCATGAGAGACTAGTACCTGGAGAATGCCATCCTACTTGGTAAAGTAGAGGGTCAGTGAAAGAGAGGAAGACCCTCAATGAGATGGATTGACCCAGTGGCCACAACCATGTGCTCAAAGGTGGCGATAACGTGATGCTGGAGCAGGACTAGGCAGAGTTTCATTCTGTTGTGCATAAGGTTTCAATGAGCTGAAACCAACTCAATGGCACCAAACAACCACAGTTAACACAATTATAAAGTGCAATAAGGTTTAGCTTAAAGGGAAAACCATGGGTTACTCTCTTCCCTTTCTCCATTACATAATTAACCTACACATTATACAGTGTATCTGAAAGGTAAAAATCCTTTATTTTATTAGTGAAAATAGAAATACAGATGTCAAAGAAAATGTTTCTTTTCATTATATGTTTTGTTTATTTCATGTATGATATAACTGATAGTATAAAAAATTTTGCCCAATATTTGCCATTTCTTTTAACTGAAAATCTCTAAGAAGTTTGCAGAATTTAGACATCTGAATAATATGTTGAGACCATAAAATGCCTAGCATTCAGTTTTAGAATTTACAATTATGCAAAAATTGTCATTATTTTACAATAGATTTTTTATATTTTGCAGTAATTTTTCAATTCAAACCAGCATACTGATCCCTGATCTTGCAAACAAAAACCTAAATTGAGCTCTGTCCAAGATTAATAGTATAGGGAGCTCTGGTAGCATAGTGCCTAAAGCTTTTTACAGAGATTAACAGTATAATCTAGGGTAAATCCTTTGTTTCTCTGAATTTTCCAATTTGGACAATGGAGGATTGCTTTGGTTACCTAGTGCAGCTCTAACAGAAGATACCACAAATGGGATTCTTTAACAAACATCTCTTCCAGTTTGGGAGGCCAGAAGTCCAAGTTCAAAGTGCCAGGCTCTAGGGGCCGGATGAAAAAAACTTCAGCTTGAGTTTGAGCTTTGGCTCTGCTTCTTCCTCCCAGCCGACTGCTGGCTGCTGAGACTGACAAACCCAAAGTCAGTAGGTCCAAAGGCATAGTCCCAATGGTACCCTACAACATGACAGGCCACTAATTCAAGTCCAGAAGAAGTCTCAAAATCAGCAGAGCTTGGCAGGTTGTTGAACAATGACTTGGCTCCATGCAGGGTTCAAGCATGCCATAAGCTGGAAACCTTCCTCAAAGTTGCTTCTTATATATTGGAAGCAGACTACATCCCTAAAGCAGGTACTCAGTTGCTCCAATAGATTCCACCATGGAGTTAATTACTAATCTCACCATGGGGAATAACTACATCCAGCTGGCTAGCCAGTCAACCAGGACCAGCCAAGTTGACAATCACCTTAACTACCACAAGGATTAAATGACACAATGTATAGGAAAAGTTTCTATAAGCTCTAACATGGCATCCTAATTACTCTAAGAAGATATTTATTCTAAAGTATAAAATTTGAATAAAAATAATTAAAAACTAAATAACTAATAATCTTAGGAGCACCATTGCTCAGGATCTATACAATCAAGGACTTACAGAATCAATTTAACAAAGTTCCTAATCCTTTAAGTTAAAGGAAATTTCATGTTGGTTTAGACTTTCCCAGGTAGGTCAGAATATAGGTAAGGCAAATAGCTTAGAGGGATTATTCCAAGTTGACTTGTGGTATTTTTCTTCATCAACTCTGAAATAAACATACCTGTTCTATTGTTTTTTCTTTGTTGTAGCCATGTGCAGCTGCTTTGTTCACTGTAAATCTTGGTTTCTATTTTTTGTGCCACTCTATTTGTTGCTCTATTAACATGGAATATCTTTCTGTCTTCTTCCTCATTTGGCAAGATGTACTTCGAGATTCACTTCAGATGTCATGTTTCTGTCTGGAAAGAGCTGCCTGCCACGTCTGCTGTGTATTAGTTAGTTGCTACTCCTTTGTGCTCCTCAGCTTACTGTAATCATGTCACTTTTTTACTTTCATTTCAGAAGATCTTGACTTAGTACAAGGCACATAATAAGCAGTCGATACAAATGAATAATTCTTCTTACAGCCTCTTCTTTGACTTTTCTCAAGTCTTCTCTTTTTCTTGCCCAAGTTTTTTACTGAGCTCTGGTGGCATAGTGGATAAGGCATTTAACTGCTAACCAGAGGTCAGTATTTCAAACCTACCAGCCTCTCTTTGGAAGGCAGATGGGATGATCTACTCCTGTAAAGATTTACAGCCTGGGAAACCCAATGGTTGTAGCTAGGAGTTGGAATCAACTCGAAGGCAGTGAGTTTTACTATTATTATTATTATTCATTTTTAATGTCTTTTGAAACACATTAATCTAAAACATTTAACCTTGGGAATTTTTAATCACTTTGCCTACTATCACTACTACGTATAATTTCATACCACAGAATTAAAAAATCTTGAGTATTATGATTTTGTTTTAGTTCATTGAGATGTATACAATTATTTTTAAGAAAAACACTAGAATAACACATTAAAATGTTTTAGTGTTCTATTTTAAATAATACAACTCAATTATTCCCTCAAAATATATTCATGTGTCTGCATTTTCCAGTATTTTAGGTAAGTGTTGTTTGCTGGATGACTCATGAGTCAACTGAATCCTGATTCTCCTGTTACATGGTCCCTCCTGTGATTCTCTTCCCAGCCTTGAGCTCAATAGATTCATATATATATATATATATATATGTAAATATAAATACAAATATCAATATTTTTAACACAGAGGGAAAAATTAAACCAAATCATAGCTAGAAAATTCCTCCCACATCCAAGCAGAGCAAAGAAAGGAAAAGAAGTCAGAAGTTCCTTCTTCATTTTTCCTACTTCTTACACAAGCCCAGTGTTGTTTCTTCAGTCCTTCATGGTGTAAATCTCTATTATCTTTCCTACTAATCACAGTGGTTGAGAACAACCCAATATTTACCTTCTTTCTCCCATTAGAACAATCTTAGTAGTACAAACAAGACTTAGTACAACAATGTTGTTGTTGTTGTTGTTGTTATGTGCCGTCAAGTCGGCCCCGACTCATAGCAACCCTCCTTGGGTTTCCGAGGCAGTATCACTACGGAAATAGGATTGCCCAACCTTCCTTCCAAGGAGTGGCTGGTGGGTTTGAACCACCAGCCTTCTGGTTAGCAGACAAGTGCTTTAGCCACTATGCTACCAGAGTACAACAATGTACAACAATGGATATCCTAGAATTCAAATTACTTTGTTTAAAATAATGCCATGAGGCCTTCAGCAAAACATACCATAATGTGCTTTCCATTCAAAATAGTGGCAAAATAGCAGAAGAGTCAGCCTAGTAGTCTAGGCTTGTTGATATTAAGTTGATAGGTGCTATCTAGTCGGCTGCAACTCATAGCGACTCTATATGAAACAGAACTAAACACTGCCTGGTCCTTTGTCAGCCTCACAATCCTTGCTATACCTGAGCCTATCATTGCAGCGACTATATCAAACCACCTCATTGAGGGCCTTCCCCTTTTTCTCTGACCATCCACTTTACCAAGCATGATATCCTTCTCCAGGGAATGGTCCCTTCTGACAACATGACTAAAGTAAGTGAGAAGTCTGGCCATTGTCGCTTCCAAGGAGCATTCCGGCTGTGCTTCATCCAGGAGAGATCTGTTAGTTCTTTTGGCAGTCCATGGTACTTTCAATATTCTTTGTCCACACTACAACCCAAAAGCATCAACTCTTCTTTGGTCTTCCTTATTCATTATCCAGCTTTCATATGCACATGAGGCGACTGAAAATACCATGGCTTCGGTTAGGCGCAACTTAGTGTTCAAAGAGACATCTTTGGTGTTAAACAGTTTAAAGCAGTCTTTTGCAGCAGATTTGCCCTGTGCAGTAAAACATCTGATTTCTTGACTACTGCCTCCATTGGTGTTGATCACGGAACCAAGTAATATGAAATCTTTGGCAACTTCAATCTTTTCTCCATTTATCATTATGCTGCTTATTGGTTCAGTTGTGAGGATTTTTATTTGTTTATATTAAAGTGTAATCCATACTGCAGATTGTAGTCTTTAATCCTCATCAGTAAATGCTTCAAGTCATCTTTAGTTTCAGAAAGAAAAGCTGTATGTGATTATCACATGTTATTAATGAGTCTTCCTCCAATCCTGGTGCCACGTTCTTCTTCATATAGTCTAGCTTCTTGGATTATTTGCTCAGTGTAGATTGAACAAGTATGATGAAAGGATACACTCCCTTCCTGAAAGGAAACCATGCAGTATCCCCTTGTTCAGTCCAAACGACAGCCTCCCAGTGTATGTACAGGTTCCTCATCAGCACAGTTAAGTGTCTGGAATTCCCATTCTTCTCAATGTTATCCATAATTTGTAATGGTCCACACAATTGAATGCCTTTGCATAGTCAGTAAAACACAAGTAAACATCTGTCTGGTATTCTTTGCTTTCAGCCAAGATCCAGCTGATATCAGCAATGACTAGGCTAGGCTGAGGTAAAGCTCAGTTTCTTTATGCCACTTATAATCTTTGATCTGTTTTAGGAAGGAAACAAGTGTGCAGGCACTCATACCCATCTCTCCAGTATGGACACAAATTCTCATAAACACTCCAGTTCACATTCATGCCATGTTGTTGTTGTTGTTGTTATGTGCCGTCGAGTTGGCCCCGACTCATAGCGACCCCTCCTTGGGTTTCCGAGGCAGTATCACTATGGAAGTAGGATTGCCCAACCTTCCATAGAAGAGAAAATTTACCAAAACACAGCACAGTGTGCAAATATTGTACTTACATGGGATAAAGTGTTGTATTTGATTATGGAGGATAGTTTTAGTTTCTCATCTTCATTTTTTCTAAATAATTTCCATAGGTAAGCAACAGCAATGGTTTATAGCAAACATTGTAAAGACCAGCACCTTAACTAACCCCTCATCTTCACTCTTACACACAAAAAAAATCAGCAGAATAGAGTTTATTTCTTTATCCTTGATTAAGGTCAAATTGTTAGGGATATTTCACAAAATACAGAAGCAGATCAATAGAAATATTTGTTTTTGTTACATCTAAAACAGGACCCTCAGGGAGTGGACTTTATTTTTACTTTGATACCACAGAAATTAGAAATATTTCTTTGAATATGCATTGCATTTGCTATAGAAATGACAACACATTTCAATCCAGCCAACAAATCAATTTATAACACTCTGGGTGAGTTTTGTGGTTGTTACTTCAGAAAAATACCATTAGATTCTAGGGGAAGATTAGAGTTTCCATGGACTTAAAAGACCAAAATACTACTTTGTACAATTATCAGATTTAATCACAAAGAAATAGAAAGTTAGAAGCAGAATGACATAGAAATTTAATCTCAAAAAGAAGGTCTATTGAAGAGGAATTTTAATAGTAAGTTTAAATAAGTTTTAACTTATTTAGCAATTTTTAATGTGCTAATTTCCTCCTGGCTACAAAAAGACACCAATATATTAAAAGAGCATATGTAAGAGGAAATGCAGTGGCTTAGCAGGCATGGGAATGTGCTCATGATAAATAGGCAAATAATTTAAATGTTAACAATAATTTCTTGCTTATTAAAAGAGCAGTATCTGTTAATGATATGATAATATTCAAGCCTAGCTAAACTGTTCATGGTCGCATTCATTGTCAGTAAAGACTGTAATTGGTGTTAAGCTTTTGTGATAAAACCGAAAACCAAACCCACTGCCATCCAGTCAATTCTGACCCATAGCAACCTCCACTGGGTTTTTGAGCAGTTAAACCTTTATAGAAGTAGATTACCCCGTCTTCCTTCTATAGAGTGGCTGCTGGGTTTGAACCTCCAACCTTCTGGTTAGCAGTCAAATGCCTTAGGCACTGTGCCTTCAGAGCTCCTCTTTGTGATGGAGGTTGGCTTTATTTACCAAGAGCTATTAAAAGCCCCTCTCTTTTGACCTAGGATTAGTACCATGATTAACTGCTTAGCTGCAAACCGAAAGATCTCTATTTTCATAATATTTATAGCCTTGGAAATACCATGGGGCAGTTCTACTCTGTCCTATAGGGTTCCTATGAGTCTGAATCAGTTTGATTGCAATAAATTATAGATCTCGAGAAATAATCCTAAATGCACACAAACAAGGTTTATTTATACAGTAGTTCTTATAATAACGAAAAATTGAGAACAACTTAAATTCCCAACATCAGTTAGTGCTTAAACAAATTATGATGTATTTATTTGAAAAAATTTATAACAACAACATTATACTCACTAACATAGATGCTTGTCATGATATGGACAAGACAAGTAATTGGTTTATATAATTAAGCAGGCAAGCATGCGAAAAATTACATTTATAGTATGACAATGTTAAAAATCTACACAGAGATTATACTGGAACTATCTACACTGAAAGATTTAGTTTAACTGATGGGTGAAGTATTATCTCCTAATTTTCTATCTTAACAAAGTTTAGGTGATGCATATATATCTTTTTGTTTAAAAATCAACACTCAATTATGTGATTATTAATATCTAAGATAAACCATTGCAGATAAGATTCCATTGTTGTTGTTGTTGTTATGTGCCGTCAAGTCGGACCTGACTCATACCCACCCCTCATTGGGTTTCTGAGGCAGTATCATTACGGAAGTAGATTGCCCCATCTTCCTTCCGAGGAGTGGCTGGTGGGTTTGAACCGTCAGCCTTCTGGTTAGCAGTCAAGTGCCTTAGGCACCACACTATCAGAGCTCCTAAGATTCCATTAATCATTAAAAATATTTATTTCAAGTAGAAAATAATAATTGGGAGAAATAGAAGGGCATGGAAAAAATAGTCTGAAAATAGTTTAAAAATAGTCTAAAAATTTATTTCAGTAAGATTTTTGTTTATTTCCACAAGATTTTAATCCTGATGATTATGAGAACCATTTTAGCTATTTTTAAAAATGTATAGTCCAATTTAAGGTCTATGAGGCCAGAGAGCCTGTCTCCTTGAGCTTTGTATCATCAGCACTGTACCGAGTGCTGAGAGTGTAATGCAACGCAACGCACTGCTGTGGAGTTGGAACCGACTCTTAGTGACCCCTCCTTGGATATCAGAGGCAGTGTCACTATGGAAGTAAATTGTCCAACCTTCCTTCCGAGGAGCGGATGGTGGGTTTGAACCTCCAGCCTTCTGGTTAGCAGTCAAATACCTTAGGTACTATGCCACTGGAGCGCTGGCTGAGAGTGTAGGCGGTGTTAGTAAATGATTGATGGGTAAATGGTAGTAAAAAAGAAAAGGTCAGTTCAGCGAATGTCTGTTGATTTGCCAATCCATCTCCTATCTTCTCTTTTTCTGTGATTTTTGCCCACAGTTTCCTTTGTGCTACTGTTCTCCATGACACTTTGCCTATGTGGTTCTGCCCCACATTGTGCCATTAGGTTTATGTACAAGATTCAGACCTGGCCAATCAAAGCTTTTATTTATCCTGGCCAACTGATTAGTGCAAGGAGGCACATATGACTAAATACAGGCCAGTGAGATTGTATTTTGCTGAAACTATTGGGAACAAGATAACTTTCTTTAATTATAGGTGACTTAACCAATAGAAAAGGAGCTCTGGTGGCCTAGTGCCTAAGGCATTTGACTGCTAACCAGAAAGCTGCTACCAGTCACTCTTCCGAAGGAAAGTTGGGCAATGTTCTTCCGTAGTGAAACCCAAGGAGGGGTCACTATGAGCCTGATCTGATTCCACAGCAGTGAGTCTAGTTTTTTTTTGGAAGCCAATAGAAAGTAATCTTGCTGCTGGTGGCCATCTTTGCCAGCACACATGGAAAACTGAAAGGCAGAACTGAGAGATGGAGACAAACTCTTAATGACGTCATTTGACCACCTGGCTCTGGCTCTGGCTGAATCTAGGCTATTCCTGGACTTTCCAATTAAGTGAGCTAACTAATCCTCTCATCCTCAACTATTTTGTTTTGTTTTATTTTGCTTAAACCAGATTGAGTTAAGTGTGTATGCACTAATAGACACAATTCTAAAATATACAGAGATGTATGCTGAGATTTCTTTTCTTTGATCTGCCAACAATTTTTGTTGTTGTTGTGCTTTAGGGGCAAACTTACAAGAGTGGAATTTGTTTTACATTCAACCGTTCATGTATATTTGGTTTGACTCCCCAGTTACCATCCCCAGCCCTAACGCACTCTCCTCCTCTCCCTTCCCACTGACGCCTCCACCCCTATGCCCTTCTTAGTTATGCACTCCATCTGTCTAGCTTTTTCTCTGTGAGTGTTGTCCCTCTGGTGCCCCATGGTCTATTGCTCCAAGTGATGTATCTCCATACAGTAGGTGGGTGCATCGCCCTGGGTTGAGTGTTCTGCATATAAATCTTATTACTGTTGGACTGAGAGCCAGCCCTTGGGAGTGAGTTTTACCCAGACCCAAAGTGTATCCCAGGCCATAGTCTTGGGGATCCCCCAGACTCCATCAGACAGTAATTCTAGTCATTATTGTGTTTTTGAGTGCCAACAGTTTTGATAATAATGAAGATTGATCATTTCATGCTGAAATCAATAAAAATTTTGTGTAAACAGCCTTAAGAAATCATTGCTAGTAACTCTCCCTTGAGTTACTTCATATTTTCAGAAACCCTTTCACCTTAGATAAAAAGCTTTGAAGGGGCTTTCCACTACAATTCCAATGGAATTGAAAGGGCTTTCCACTACAGCACATTGAACTCATGGGGCCCAGGATATTGTCTTTTGTAGCTAAAACTTCCTTTTTCTTTGTTCATGCATTTCTACTGTCCCATACTAATAAATATCACATACCTAAGGAGCTATGGGGAGTTCTGGTGGCATAGTGCCTAAGGCATTTGACTGTTAACCAGAAGGCTGGTGGTTCAAACCCACTAACCACTCCTCAGAAGGAAAATTGGGCAATCTACTTCCATAGAGATACCACTTCGGAAACACAAGGAATGGTTGATATGGGTTGAATCGACTTGAGGGCAGTGAGTTTGGTTTGGTTTTGGTGTTAAGGAGCTATGGTGGCATAGTAGATAAGGTATTTGGCTGCTAATCAGAAGGTCAGTGCTTGAAACCCACGAGCTTCTCCACAGAAGGAAGATGGTCAACCTACTTTTGTAAAGATTTACAGCCTCAGAAACCCAATGGGAACCACTATGAGTTGATATCAACTCAGAGACAGTCAGTTTGGTTTAAGTTTCTGATATCTTCACTCACATATATTTAATAATAAATTCCTTGTTATGACTCCATCAGTGTGTCACCTGACAGATGATAGCTCTATTGATAAGTGAGTTTTATGAGGCCCTGGATTTACTCATAGTCACCCCTTTCTGTAAGTTGGCTATGCAAAAACATCTCTTATAAAACTTTTCACTGTACTTCAAATAAGACACATTCTTTGAAATTTGTAGGAAGGTATATTTTCACAATGTGCTTTAAGTGAGATATTTTAAAAATGTAAGGGTAATGAGTGTTTATATAATTTAAACCTTTCTCTGTATGACTGTAAATCTGTGGTGGAAAAGAGATTAGGCAGTGTTTTTATCTTAAATACATTCTCATCTAGAGGAATCTCTGCACTAAGAATTTAAACATCATCTATTCTTAATTTCTCTCTAAATTTCTAAGGGATTTAATGTTTGCAGCAGTGTTTATTTTTATCTTCTCTTTTGAACCAGAAAGATAATTATATTTGTGTTCTCCTACACAGTGTGGTGTTTATTTTTTATTTAACAATTTTTGTCTTCTTTTTCCTCCCTAAAATTTATATAGTGCCCATCTTCTAGTACATGTCTGGGCCCAGTATGTTGTTGTTATGTGCCGTCGAGTCGGACGCTACTCATAGCGACCCCTCCTTGGGTTTCTGAGGCAGTATCACTATGGAAGTAGATTGCCCCATCTTCCTTCTGAGGAGTGGCTGGTGGGTTTGAACCACCAGCCTTCTGATTAGCAGTCAAGTGCTTTAGGCACTACGCTACCAGAGCTCCTTAAATATTTTCTCAGTGAATAAGTATGTTGTATATCTTTGGATAAATTCTACAAAAAAGGGCCTGAGTTTGCAGTAATGTTGGATTTCTTTCATTTGAAGTTCAGTCTCTAACCTTGTATTGCATATGAAGGCAATTAGGTAGTATATAGCATTAGTCCTTGCTATAAACCAGACATTGTTCAAAGTGCCCTTTTTGTAACATCACATTTAATTCTCATAAAAATTTATTTACTAGCAGCTAGTATTATCTCCATTTTACTGATGTGGAAACTGAGGCATGGAGAGGTTAAGCAACTTTTCAAAAACTAAGGTTATCTAATAGTTAAGAGGTAATAATGGCTGGATTTGAATCCAAATGTCCTAGCCTCAGGATACATATTCTTAACTACAACATCAGTCTTTCAATTATACATGTTAATTTAGATATGGTTTTTCAAAAATGCAACAAACCATCATACAGATTCAAACAAACCAGATCTCTTACTGAATAATCTGATGGCATAAAATTGGAAAAGCTATATCTCATTTTCATTAAAACTTAATTTTTAAAAATAGAATCAATTTTATTATAATAATTATTTTCCTATGCAGTACTTAGATGTTCTGGGGGAAACCTTTGAATAAAAGTAGCAAATGTGGGAGACATTTTATTGATGTGACACATTTGCAAACCAATTCTTCAGGGCAAGCGTGCGTACAGTGTTTCCGTTACACTTGGGAAAGAGAGATGGGGTGAGAAGAGAGCACATAGCAGACAGGCTAAAAGAAGTGGGCTCAAGAAAACCATTTTCCAGAACCACGGACTATTCTAGATTTGCTTGAATTTGCATCTCTTCAATGAGCTAAAAACTGCTAACTTTTGCAATATCACCAGTTCAGTTTTTTATGCATCTTTTCTCATTACAGTGGAGAATTCCATCTTACAGGAAAGAAAAGGTAATGATGAATTCATTAGACAAAAATGTATCCCCACACCCCAGGGATGGAAAATTTGTCTTTAATTCTTTGAACTTTAATTCATTGTGGAATACGGATGAATAATTAGACACATGCTTAGATAAGTATTCTTACATACAACAGAATTATATTTAGATATACACTTAGATAATTACTCTCCTTTCTATTTCCCATTATTTTATCCCAAAATATCAAACATGAAAACATTCAATTACAGTGATTTTCTTTTCTGATTGACAAACCAAAATTCCAATCCAGATACCAAATATATTTATTGTTGAGTGTTTCCTTGGCAATAAAATATTGAAAAGTATCTTTTAATTCTTCTTCCAAGGTCATTTATTTCCCAAATGTCCCTGGCTTCTGACTCCAAGAAGCAGTTATTATTTCCACATCTGCAAGGAAGAATTTTTCTGTCAAATAAGCAAAAGAAAATTTTATACTTCTCCTTTCTCAGCAGCATAAGCATTGGGCTATACTTTTACTTGTTTTAGTCAAATATCATGTAGAAATATCAGTAACAAGAGCTGAAAGAGTAATTTCTTTTATAGAAAGAAAGACACAGTATGTTGTTGTTATGTGCTGTCGAGTCGGACCCTACTCATAGCGACCAGGCTATCAGTAAGTAAGGAACTCTAGTGGTGCAGTGCCTAAGGCACTTGATTGCTAACTAGAAGGTTGGTGGTTCTAAACCCACAAGCCACTCCCCATGGAAGGAAGATGGGACAATCTACATCTGTAAAGATTTACCGCCTTGGAAATCCAACGGAGGACACTATGAGTTGGAATTGACTCGATGGCAGTGGGCTTTTTGGCATATGCAGTAAGTTTGGTTTATGCAGTAAGGAGCTTAAAGGACATTTTATTTGACTATAGAATGACTCTCACAAAACAAGTCAGAAAGTCCAAAGGATTCCTGTGTGATTGGCTGTTATTAAGAGTTATAGGTTATAAGTGCTTCTGAATACATTTTATTAGTCTCAAGTTGGCTTGTTGTTTAGCAAACCAGGAGTCTCACACACCTGGCTATGACATTCTGTTCCTTTTCAATATATTGGTATCACTTTGTTGTACAAATATCATGGAGGAATGTGAGAGTAGCACTTTGTTGCAGACAGACTTGAGTTAAAATGTCTACTTCTTCACTTTCTGTGGGTGCAATAGCTATGGATGGTAACTTACTCTCCAGGGGTTTCATCATCTCCATCTAAATGGAGTCCTCATTAGGCTGTTAGAAGGATGTGCCTGCCTCTGCCGTGTTTGGTCAAGGGCTACAAATCTCTTGAGCCTCACCAATAAGTGGCTGGAGGCCCCCACTCCTCCAGCAAGCCTCCTGCCTGAAGGCACTGAGCGCTCCTGCTTCGTGGGTTGGCATGTCCACTGCAGCCACCTTGCTCTGTGGGCTGGGAAGCCCACTGCGCCAGGAAGTCCCCTACCCCATCTCACACCAGTTTCCTGGGTCTGGTGCTGCTATTTCTCTGCTGCTCCTTGTTGCTATCTATCTCTGGTGTTACCATTCTCTTGGTCCATTTGGGTCTAGGTGCTTCTCAGCATAGGGACCCCAGGTCCAAATGATACACTCCACTCCTGGCTCTTCTTTCTAGATGGTTGTGAGGATCCCCTCCCTCTGCTTCTGAGATTAGCTGCCTTTAACCCTACAGGATGAAAACTGACCAATCCCCTCATTAGAGTTCCATATACCTTATTTGCCTGGTCTCATCTCCTCAGTGGTCCCGTGCACTTTATTTGCTTTATTAGCAGGCTGCCCAATCTCCTCAGTGGGCCACAAATACCTTATTTGACTGGACACATTCAGTCATTTTGGAGGAATCACAAGATGGCTAGAAAAGCCATACTAAGTAATTCGTTGCACCGCACACAGCAGTCGCTCAGTGAATATGAACTTTGGTTCCCCCTCTGTATCCAAAAGTAAGCAATTAACATTTGAAAGTATTTATCCTGCTCCTCTAACTTCCATCACTGCCATTGTGTACAATTGACAATTATTGAGCTCACTGAATTATGACAGGAGAAATAATGTTAAAGTCCTTATTGCAAAGGTCATTAGTGTTTTAAAATAGCCTAAACTTGTTGGTTTTATTGTACTTTTAGTCTAGGGTACTCTGCATATGATATTCAACAAGTTAGAGGAAATGTAATGATTTTAATGAGATGTGATTTCGTAGATGATAGCTGTCCTTGAATAGAGATACTCCAGGAAAAAACAAAAAGGCTTCATGTGTAACAATAAGAAAATTATACCCCAAGTATTCTTTTATTTTCTTACTTTGTTAATTTCATTCATACATTTAAATAGTATCTAGCTTTTATGAGGTCTTTGCACTCCGGTCATTTCCCTTGTAGAACCAAACCTATAATAAGGACTAGACACAAAGCATCTGTGAATTGGTGCTTTCCACTGGGATGCAAATCTCTGGCAGAGCTGCACTGCTATATGTGACAGACTACACCTAAATTCTAAGATGGGAGATAACTTCTGATGGATGTGATTACACATGTTTGTGTCCCTTGATTTGCCAATGGCAGCTGAAGAGGGAGGGTGTTGATTCCAAACATCACTTCCTTGCATGGAGTTAGTGCACAATTTATGCTTGCACCTGGGGGCAAAATAGGTTAATAAGGCCAAGAAGGAGGGGAGGACGTGGGAGTGGGTAATAACTGGGAAGAGTTTCATAGAATCAACCTGGGGGGGGGAAAGGACGAGGGCCAAGGATTGAGGGTGTTCCCTCCTGCTTCTGCCTATGTCCCAAGTGGCAGGAGAAATTTTGAAAGCTGCTGTGAGGAGGAGCTAGTGATTGAGTTTTGGGGTGTTTTGTACCCCACCCTCCCCACTTGTAGGGAAACCTCTTTACAAGAGGTAATTGAATGGGAAGAAGAAAGACAACCTGAGAGTAGGAGGGAAGCAATTCTCAGGCTGGCCCTCCTCCTATCACTTGCCTCCTGACTCTTCTCCAAGCAAGCTCATCTGTTCCAAGGTGGCAGCAGAAGCCCCTGCACAAGCACCAGCTGTTGGGCATCTGCTTAGCTTCCCCGTGCATCTCAGGCTGCCCTATTATCCAGTCACCATCCCTGGCCATTGGTACCACTTCTGATGGCTGTGGACTCTGCTGCCCCAGGGAGCACCTTCTGTAAGCAGCTCCTTTTCTCTCTCCTGGTGAGTAACATCAAAAAGGATTAGGGAACTCGAGCGTGTTCCTACCCATGTCCTTCCTCTAGTTTAGGCTTGAAAGGAAGAGGGGTGGGGTGGATAGCAGAGAAAATAGACTGGGCAAATGAAAGTAGAGTTGAGAGAAATCCAGGGAGTCCTTGAGACTTGTGACCCTGGATGGGAGATATTTAGCATACTCATAAGGTGCCCCTGCCATAATGTTAATGGTTTTCTATTGAGGGAATTCCCTCTTTTTGCTGAGTGTTGTTATAAAGAGTAGCAAAATAACTCATTCCTCAGGCATCTCACCCAGAAGATTCTGAGGGTTCCGTTTGCTACTAGACATTAAATAGTCTCTGATTATTTAACACATGTAATTCCACTGAGCTGTGAGAAGAGGAAAAGGATTCTGGGTGAAGATGTGAATTATCCAGGACTTTCTTAATTTCACCTAGGAAGAGCCAAAAGAAGGGTGTGTTGTTGTTGTTGTTACGTGCCGTCCAGTCGGCCCCGACTCATAGCGACCCCTCCTTGGGTTTCCGAGGCAGTGTCACTACAGAAGTAGATTGCCCCATCTTCCTTCTGAGGAGTGGCTGGTGGGTTTGAACCGCCAGCCTTCTGGTTAGCAGTCAAGTGCCTTAGGCATCATGCTACCAGAGCTCCCAAAAGAAGGGTTGTTGTTGTTGTTGTTTGCCATCCAGTCGGCCCCGACTCATAGCGACCCCTCCCTGGGTTTCCGAGGCAGTATCACTACAGAAGTAGATTGCCCCATCTTCCTTCCGAGGAGTGGCTGGTGGGTTTGAACCGCCAGCCTTCTGGTTAGCAGTCAAGTGCCTTAGCCACTATGCTACCAGAGCTCCTTAAAAGAAGGGTAGAAAGCTTAATTCAAGCACATAGTTTAACTTGAGAAAAATAATTTTTAAAAAATGTGACAGTCATTAAACAAGCACAAACATTACTTGATTTCCACTTGGGCTTGTAGTAACTTTGTAACTGTGTACTAAAATGTGACTGTTTCCTTGGTTGGGGGAGGGGATGAAGGAAGTCGTACTATTTCTTCTTCCAATATCTTTGATCTGTGATTTTCCTTTTTGTTTGTTTGTTTTAGCAAAAGGTTTTAGCTTCAGATTATATATTCAGAATTTGAAGTTTTGCTGTATGGAGGATAAACACTTTCATCATATAAATAATACATAATGCAGGAATGATGATCAAGTTCTTATCTTATACCTGATTGGAGAAAAGAGAGCTCAGAGAGACCAATTAGCATTAGCTAGGTAAAATGGGTGAAAGCTCTCCAAGAATTCACTCACATTTGTTTTGCTTTTGGTCTCTGCCCTGTCCTTTATTCTTTGATTCATCCCATCCCCATCCATAATCTATCCATATAGTGGCTAAAAGATTGTCTGATCCCTGTTCCCTCCAAATCAATACTTAATGGAACCCTGGGATAGTGCTTAATGACTGGAAACTTCCACTGGCTCTGCCTGCAGAGGGAGGACCACCAAGATGGGGTTCAAGGCCAGGGGGCAAGAGATGAGTAATGAGGTGGGAGTGTGAGTGTGGATATACCCGTGAGAATAATGTCATATTGGAGCTCTGGTGGCATAATGGATCAGGCAATTGACTGCTAACTGGAAGGTCAGAAGTTCACATCTAACAGCTGCTCTGTGGAAGGAAGATGGGGTGATCTAAATCCGTAAAGATTTACAGCCTTGGAAGCCCAATGGTGGTCACTATTAGTCGGAAACGATTGAATGGCAGTGAGGTGTTTTTTTATACACATATTTATATGTGTATATAGTATTTGTCAGTGGCATACTGATTAAAGTATTCAGATGCTAAGCAAAAGTTCAGCGGTCCACCAGCTGTTTCTCAAGAGAAAGACAAAGTAGTCTATGCTTCTGTAAAGATTTACAACCTTGGAAACCCTATGGGTCAGTTCTACTCTGTCCTATAGGGTCGCCATGAGTCCATCAGAATCAACTCGGAGGCTTTTTTTTTTTTTTTCCAAACATGTATATGGTCTATATACATGTATGTATATGCATAATGCATATATATATATACAATGTTATACATATAAACATACACACTTCATATGTATGTATAATTCTTCTAATTACAAAATACCCTTTCCACTTTATATATTTAAACCATTGCTAATAGGATGCTTTTTGTTTAAGTTCTTTAGATATAATTTAGTGTATCCCTTGCCATTAGGAATGCATATATAAAAAAGTAAAATGAACCAAAATGTCTTCTATTTTTTAAAAAATGCTTATTTAAATTAAAACTGAATACAAATGTGACCTTTAAATTCAAATTTTTGTTGTTATCTGCCTAACCCTTTTTGTAAAATGACAAACTGTTTAGATCGATTCCTTCAGTACATCATCAATAGACTGAACTGAACTGGGCTGAGATGGAAAAGAAGAGCAAACCCTTAATATGGATGTTAATCTCTTCTTTTTCTTCCTCCCAAATGGTTCCATAACTGGAGATTTGTCCTTGTAGAAAAGTTGATGAGAAAATTGACCTCTTCATGGAAAATCTAGCTCAGCTCTACTTTATATTTAAATGATCAGAGCATAGTTATTTTGACAAAGAGAAAGCAAATAAATAGAAAATGCCAAGAAAAAGATGGAAAACGTTTTGCACTTATAGACACTTAAACTGACAGATTTTATTTTTCAGACAGAATCTCTTCTCCTTTATTGAACTTTTCAGCAACAGTTGGGTCCTAGAGTAGGCAAGTATATAGAGACCAAAGTTTACTAGTGATTACTAGGGATAGGGGGCAGGGAACTCATTGCTTAGGGAGCACCGAGCTACTGTCAATGGTGAAAAGATTTGAAAATGAGTAATGGTGATGGTTGAACAACTTGATAAACATGATTTCAATGAATTAATTATACATGTACAGAATGTTGAAATGTCAAATGCTTTGTTATATACATAGCTGCACAATAAAAAGGCAAGCAGGAGTAAAAAGAAAAAACTATTGAAATGTAGAGGAAATAATATTTTATGTGTGTGTGTGTGTGTATATATATATATATATATATATATATCTATGTTTTGGATTTTTTTTTTTTTTTAAGACTAATTTGAAATCTTTTGATTTAGGAGCTTACCCAAGCCAGTGTGAAGAGTGTTATTTTTTATGAGGTTAAAAGGAATCCTCAGATATTTTCTTAACCACATCAATTATATCCTCAAATAGTTTAGGGTTGTGAAAGTGATGATTTGATAATTAGTACAAATATATGATTATTGTATTCCAGAATCAAGTGCTTTTCTTCATGCTAAATATCAGAATGGCATTTGGGGATAGATTTTAAAATAATATCTGTTCTTAGAGATAATAACCTTTATATAAAGTCAATAGCTTGTGGCACACTTTCTTGAAATGATACAATATAATTTAGATACTAAGAATTATTGCTCACTTGAATTTTTTCATTGATACTAAATAATAATGATACCCTTAAAGCCACTTTCATTGCTGTTTCTTTTTAAAATGAATATGAAAAAATTGAAGGACTAAAATGTCATTTGTTTCAGAAATTGATATATTTTTATCAATAAGACAAAACAGTAATGTGAAAATATGACCAAATGTAACTCCTGATTTTTTCTTTCTTTGAGGTTCTTATATTATTTTGTGATGCTTGTAAGAAAATTTCTCTTCAAGTTCCTTCTCATCTTAAGGCTGAAACACTTGTAGGGAAAGGTAAGAAACTGTATTAAGAATATTATAGTTGTAATTTCCTATGCTTAGCTTAAGGCTATTTTTGTAGAGTTTAGGATAAAACCCACCTAGTAGCTTCCTGGACATATAATGAAAGACGGTCTACTTGTTTTGGGGAAGAAACAATTAAAGACCAAAGTTCAAAGTTAGTCGTATACTTCTCTTGCCAAAAAAAATTAGCAAATACCAGAGGGCTAAGTTACCTCAGCTTAGTTCAAACAAAACAAGGAACCAACAACAAAGGTATATTTTAATCCATATCCACTAACTGCTTCTGAATTTCCAAAGTGCAATTTCTTTATTTGGTTAAACATAAAACAGATGTCTCAACATTTTAATTGTTTTATTTATTTAAAATTCTCCAGGAGAAAAATTATATTTGAGGTTGATTATAATGACAAGTACCTGCCAACAATTTATATGTGATCCATTTCCTAGAATAACTTGGCATATTCAAATAAAATTTTGATAGGTCTGGCTATCACAGCCCCCCTTGACTTACAGGGTGCTTGTTCTTCTGAGTCTGAAGGTAACATTCCTTTCACTAAGGTGTACCACTGGTTTTCAGTTTACAGTTAGAAATATAGAAGTAGAAATATATAGTATAGAAATACACCTTTCCAAGATAGAAATGCTTGGCTGAGTGCTTTGCGATGTTACATCAATCTCTTATATCTTTTAAAAACATTTAAAAAATATCTAATAAATACTATAAAGATGTAGTAAATGCTGTAAATATGTTATATATGAATCTGAGAAGGAATTCTTTTCATAACAGCCACAATGTATATTAAGCATTGAGGTAATTAAACCTCATTAAAGGCATGATAGAATGATCACCTGCAATATTCCTGAGAAACATTACTAAAGAAGAGAGCAGTTTCCTTATTTGTTACTAGATAGTTATAACTATCAAAAGGATATTGCAAGTAAGTTCAAGATCTACTGACTACAAATGATATTAAAAAAGGAAATTTGCATATAGATATCAAATGATATTAAAAAAGGAAATTTGCATATAGATATATATGCACAAACTGTAAATAACATTTAAAGTAGAAACAGAATAATTGCAATGACACTAGAAAATATTTTATATATAGTCATAAATTAATTTATAACAAAAGCAATGAAAATACGACTCCATTAATTATTTTTCATGGCCGCTGCATTTTGCAACAGCTGTTCCTCAGCAGACTCCAGGCACAACCACTGTTTTCTGTTTCTCGTGCATTAACTCCCAGTTGTCATTCCTGCAAAACCTGTTCTATTCCTGTTTCATCTTACAAATTACTGTGAAATTTCTTCCCTGCAGTGAATCTGGAGGAGTGTCTTCAGTCTGCCAGCCACATTCTGTCCAGTGACCCTGACTTCAGAATTCTAGAAGATGGCTCCATTTACACAACAGATGACCTCATTTTGTCTTCTAAAAGGAAGAGCTTTTTCGTTTTACTCTCAGACACTCAGAGACAGGAACAGATAGAGATAGAACTTGTACTAGCAGCAAGGGAAAATAAGGTATAATGGGCAAAGGCGTAAGTACCTTAGCATATTAATCTGTTTAGGAAGTCCTTCATTTCACAGTTCCTTCCAGGTTACAATCAATGGTGTTGAATGCTCACTTAATTGTCTATTCCACTTATAATTACACACACACACTCTCACACACAAGATTATTTTAAGGAGTGGCAGCACAGTTTATAAAATTATATAAAAGTAAACAACTCTGTATCCAAGGAGCAAAGACTATCAAAGGTTTCAGATAATGTTTTGAGGTGTGGCAATGAGAACAACCAACTTGAAGAACAAGGTGGAAGGTCTAAAGCTCAGTGAAAATTGATTCAGACTGGGCATGTGGCAATCCACCCTGAATGGCTCTCTCCCAATTTCTATGGGTTGGGTCTAGCTCTGAGGAGAAGATATTGTCTCAGGCTTACTTGTATGTTAATTGAAACTTCTATGGGTTTCCTGCTTTAGGATTGGAAGTGTGGCCAGTCCACATCTAGTGAAGAGTGTAGATTGGTCCAGAGAATGAGGGGAGAAGGTTACTGAAATTCACATAAATCTCACTTTATGCACAGTCAGCACAGTGATTTCAATCTTATAAAATCTTTTATTAATAGGCAATTGAAGTTATAAGATTTCCTGGCAAAATTACTTTTAATTACAAGAAAACTTCTTCACTGAATTTAGAATATGACTAAGGCTTACAAAACATCATTTTATATCCAAATTGTTCAAAAATGTCCACATTACTTAATATAAAATAAACTTGAACAAATGCTGACCTGTGTCTTTATATAAAGGTATGCTTGTAAGTTTAGCTAATGTTCTCAGAAATTTTGACCATATCACTCCTCAAACCAAAAAAATAAACTCACTGCCATTGAATTGACTCCAACTCATAGCAACACCTATTTGGTTTTCAAGGTGGTAAATCTTTACAGAAGTAGATTTTCCCATCTTCCTTCACTGGAGTGGCTGATAGGTTTGAACCACCAACCTTCCAGTTAGTGGTCAAATGCCTTAGGCATTGCACCACCAGAATTCCTTCTACTACTCCTAAAACTCCAAACTCACTGCCATCAAGTAGATTCCAAGTCATAGTGACCCCCTTGGGCTTCTGAGGTGGTTAATCTTTATGGAAATATATTGCCCAGTCTTCCTTCCACAGAGTAGCTGGTGGGTTTGAACTGTTAACCTTCTGGTTAGCAGTCAGATACTCTAGGCACTACACCACCAGAGCTCCTAGTGGAGTAAAATTAATTCTTAAATATTTGTTAATGGATTATCTATTTTCAGGGAGTCTAAAGTTTCTCAAGATGGCATTTTTTTTTTTTTTAACCAATGGTCAATAAAGTTCTGGTTGAATAGATGGTTAAATCAAAAAATAGAGAGAACTAGGAATAGAATGTAGTCTGAGGTGTTGTATGCATATGTGTATGTGTGTGTTTACTTACTTATTACTAAACTATAGAAATCATTTGAGGATTATCCATAACATTGTTATGTTTACCTTTATTTGTTTTCTCCATGTCAATGAATAAGTGAAAGCCATAATTTTCAGAATGGTAAACAATGCTGTATTTCTTCATTCTGCATCAAATACAGGCTCATAAGAAGAGACGTGCCAAAGACACAAGCCTTACACGCAACAAGAGACGATGGGCTCCTATTCCATGTTCACTAATGGAAAACTCATTAGGTCCATTTCCACAACACATCCAACAGGTAAATATCAATTCATTTTATTTTTTATGTGATAGACTTTTTTTTGTTATTGAAACTTTTCCTTTTAAATGCCCAGGATATGAAATCAGGGCTTTAGCCTATTGGTACTAATAAGGAGTACCTTACTCACCTAACTGGAGTCACATAGGAGTGAGGCAGTATATTTTATCACTTTCTTTCATAAATCAAATTTAGACATTTAGAAATAGGTTTTATGCTTTGAGTTTCCGATGCCATTACTTCTGCCTATAAATTCTTCCACTCTGACAGACTTTTAGGTATAGAAGCCATCTAAAGATTTTGCATAATTCACCTCTTTATTAGGTTAGCATTTATTCTCCCAAAAGATGATGTGTATTTCTATTTAAATAATATTTCTATTTATTTAAAGCAGTGTGACTGCAACATAGCTGAAATATAAATGTAGGCTGACTTTGAAATTATGCATTCTTGAAAAATTGATTATGGGAGGGCAATTGCATTATTTCACAATTTTCAATTCCAAATAGTTCACAAGCACTGAAAGAACGCCAATAAGTAAGTAAACATTTTAAAGATACATTCAAATCCACAAATTTTCTACAAATGCATAGACAATTCAAAAAAAGAATTAGTGATCAAATCAATGACAGAGTCTGTGACTTTGCACATTGTAGAACATCATGACAGATGATGGATAGATAAGCAGAAAAGAAAAAATAAGTAAGAAAGAGAAAAATGATTCTTAAACAAAAAACAATCATAAGAATTCAGTTTAAAATATTTGTCATGATCATTGAGAAAGAAGGGCTGCCTATGTACAGGGAGACAGCTCAGGGGGCAGGAGTCCATGGAGGGATGGACAGTGGGAAGAGGTAACTATGGGGAGGAAGTGAGAGGGGAGCTATTGCATTGTGGTAAACTGGTCAATGTCATGAGACAAAGTATATGTGAACTGCTGTATGGAAAGTGAATTTGCTTTGTTAATCTTCACCCAAATCACAATTTAAAAAATAAATATATAAATAAATAAACATTTGTCATGGCATATTTACTATAATACTAAATTGTCACTTATTGTTCTAGATCCAGTCTGACACTGCACAGAATTATACCATCTTTTACTCCATAAGTGGACCAGGAGTGGACAAAGAGCCCTTCAATTTGTTCTACATAGACAGAGATACTGGGGATATGTTTTGTACACGAAGCATAGATCGTGAGCAATATCAACAGTTTTCGGTAAATTCATTGAATTTTTTCTTCAGAATTATGTTGTTATTAGTAGTTTAATTTTTTTCAGTGTCCTTGTTTGCATAAAAAGATAATCAAATATTTGATTTATTATCTTAAACATTACCAGCTCGTAACATAAACTTCAAATTTATATTGGTTTCATTGCTGAAGAATGATAGTGGACACTATAGGGGAAGAAAAGAGGGAAAATATTAATGAAAATTTTAAAGGATTTTAAATAATAACAGAATTTTAAATAACTGATTCTGAGCTACAAAATCCTGGGAAAACAACAGAGAATTTTGTTGAGTCCAAAATTCCCTACAATAAGATAGTTGATCATTTTCAGCCATGGCTCTGCATTATAAATCACCTAAGAACTTCTTGAAAATATTGATGCTTGGCCCCATGGCAAAAAAATCTGATTTAATTGTTCTAAGATGGAGCGCAGCACTCAGTTTTTCTTTTAAGTCTTCCGAGGTGATTTTAAGTCAAGTAGAAATAACACTGTTTTAGCTCCTTCCCCAGCTATCATGGAAGTTGCTGGAAGTGGGTGGTTAAGTGCTTCAGGCAGAGAGCACATTAATGTAAGATGCAATGATTTTTTAAAAAATCACCAACAAGAAAAAAAAAAACCTGATTGGAGTGTAGTTTGAAGCTAAAGAGGAGTATGAACTACAAGGTTAGAGAAGTAAGTAAAGACCAATGTGCACAAGATCTTATGAACTATAGCAAACAGAATGGGCACTAACCTAAGAATGCCCACCAAAGTACTCCATATGGTGATGAAACTTATGAAACAACATACATGTTCAACTTTAGTTTTATAATCAAATACAGTGGAGGGACTACAGTGACATATTTTCATTGTAATTTTATGTCCCTTCCAAAATTCTCTATAATAAACATTCATTACTCATAAGAACACCAAACTGTTACCTTAAAAGAAAATTAGCTTGCATGGGCTTTTACAGGAGAGACACACTAACCACCATTGTAATCATTTTCATCTTTTAATCAAGAAGCAAAATAGTGATAGAGTATATAGCTGTCTGCGGCTTTCACTGCTACTTCACCAGAAGAAAAGATCTAACACTAGCAGTCACTATTGTGATTGCTCTGTAGGTTGCCTATATTGTGTGTTGGGTGTACACTTCATTTCCCACCTTGCTGAGAGATCATTTGATAAGATCCTGTTTATGAATCTTTGAGGTTGTCAGCTACTTCTCACTGGTCATCCTGCTGCCATATTTGCTTCATATGGCAAAGGGAAAGAGAAGAGTTAAAAATTAAAAATAAGTTACTCCCTTTTCTCTCATTCTTTTAAATGATAAATGAATAAATTTTAAAAAATCTATGCTCAAATTAGGATTTTGAATCATTTTTCCTTCATCAAAAACAAAAACAAAAAACAAAAAACAAATCACTGCCATCAAGTCAGATCTGTCTCATAGTGACCCACCCCTCCTTGGGTTTCCGAGCAGTATCTCTATGGAAGTAGACTGCCCAATCTTCCTTCCGAGGAGTGACTGGTGGGTTTGAACTGCCAGCCTTCTGGTTAGCAATTCAAATGCTTTAGGAATTATGCCACCAGAGCTCCCATATATTTCTCTAGTCCCCATAAACATGGTTAAGTTTACATTGGCATTAAGAAATTCTACTTGCAAATTAGTAAAATTCATAAAAGTAAAACAACTAGATCTAAGTATGATGCAAATTACAAAATCACTCAAAGCAGTATGAAGTAGAAGTTTCATTGTCAAAGTAGAGGTGGAAATTAAAATAATGTCTTTGCTTTTCTATCAAATTAGTAGATCCTTAGTTTCTTCCTCTTTTTCTTTTAGTCTTGGACAACCTCCAAAAGGCTGTTTTCTTCTCTCTCTTATAGGCTGCTAAGCACTATCTTACCTATCTTAGGGATGTAGTAGTCATTGAATGCCATGGTGTTGGTGAAGTCACTATCTGTGCTATAAAACTCTTTAAAAATATTCTGATAGTAGATCAAACAATGTACAGACTCTAGAATTTTGTCCTAAAAACAAGGTTTTTGCTGGGATTTCCCCAAATTATTTTTTTCCATCTAGCATATATAAATGTTAAATATTAATAGTAGATCATTGTTATTGGACATAATTTTATCTCATAGATGAGTGAGAATAAAAGCTAGAGATCTAATTTAGTGCATATTCTATGTGCTTCTCTTATTTCCCTTGCTCCATGTTAAGTTGTCTTAGCTTATGAAGATTATCCTGAGTGAGTCACAACATTATTACAGTCTGGGGAGTTTGCATTAAACTATAAAATTATTTACTTTTTCAGAGATTTTCATAACTCTCTTTTTTTCCAAAATTTTCAATAACAGTTGTACAAGATTCCAATAATTCCAAGTTATTCTATGAAAGGGGGCAGTTTCAATTACCCTTTTTGAGTATTTGGTGAAAATTTGTTCCTTTTAGAAGCTGATACAGAAAAATGAATTAGATGGTTCTTTCTTACCTACCCATCCAGATCTTTATTCTCTTTTAGCATATAGTTTCTTTTCCTGACATCAAGTCTATCTATTGTTTTCATAGATGCCCTGCTCATTCCCACGCTGTACCTGCTCAGTCCTGGTGCCAGTGACATCCCCCATCTTCTTGCCCAGTCTACACCAAACACACTTCTCAAAATAAGACCAAACAAATTATAATTCATATTTGGCAACTGCTTGGATCTTCCCCAAGTGCCTGGTGTAGTGCTATCACAATTATTCTTGTTTATTAATTGCTATAGAGTTTAAGGAGACTTGGCAGCACAGAGGTTAAGCACTTGGCTGCTAACTGAAAGGTTGTCTGTTTGAATTCACCAGCTGCTGTGCAGTGGAAAGATGTGGCAGTCTGCTTCAGTAAAGATTCACAGCCTTCAAAACCCTGCAGGGCAGTTCTACTCTGTCCTACAGGGTTGCAATGAGTTGACATTGACTCAATAGAAATAAGTTTCGTTTTGGTAGGTAGATATTATTAAACAAATTTGAATGAATACTCACTCAGTGACAAGCACTATACATGTTTAGTTCTATCTATTAGCTAATACATCAGCTAATTGGTCAAACAAAATCTATTAAGTCATTCTAACATGGAACAGGATAATGTACTAGGTGAGTGATTTTATTGAGCTGTATCAGATTTCATATAAAGGGTTACAGAACAATTGTGAGAAAAGATATTAATTGCATGTGAGGTGTGTCTCTATGGATATACTGGGATTGGAGCTAAACTTTGAATAACAAGTACAATTTTGACAGACATCCATGAGAAGTGAAAGGATTCCAAGTAGGAGGAGCAACCTAAAAAAAAATGGTGTGTGAAATATATGTAATATATAAGCAATCGTTATGCCTATGTAACTGCTGAATAGGATGTGTGTGTTAGAGGTCAGAGAAGAGCTTAGTGGGAGAAAGAAGAAGGGCAATGCCATAGACATGAGTGCTAGAACAAGAAGATAGGATTTTCTTCACATAAGATAGGATTTTATATTCACATAAAAGCATTAGATGGGTCATTGAAGGTTTTATTAAGGAAGAGTGACTTAATAAGGTCTTCATTTTAGGAAGATAATGGGAAGTGGTATTTGTATGGGAGAAGGATCAGTCCTAAATGCAAGGAGATGAGACAGAAGGCTGTCTCAGTAGTTTCAGTGGAAAGACGGAAGAAGCAGTGGGGAAGGAGTGGAAGGCAGAAGTTAGAATTATTCCAGCACTAAACTGGATTTGTTATCTGATAAAATGTGGGAAGTGAAAAACATAAAACATGGCTTAGGCACTATAGGGAGACAGTTTAATGCAAATGTGATAAATTAGAAGAATGCATTACCAACGGTTCAATAGAATCTTTATGGAAATTTGAGAGCGAAGTGAAAATTTCTTTTCCTCCAGGTTAGCATGTGGACAGAATGTTGCCTTCTAACACAATGGTGAGCATTGTGTGTTACTTTGGTAAATGATGAGGAATCACTGAGGATTTAGGTTAGACAGTATCAGGATTGTTGTGCTTTATGAAGATGAAGAATTGAGTTATTAGAGGTCACTTTCAGTAGGTGCAGTTTGCCCTGCCAGTGAAGAAAATCTGTTTAATTGAACAATTATTTCGTGAGCACTTACTATACACAAATCACATAAGAAGAGCCCAAAAATAATTTGATGGGTTTTTAAAGGGGAAAGACTAAATCTTGGCATTTGGAGCCAACATACAACATTTTTAAAGGGAAGAATTTGACATGCAATTTGGAATATATATATGCTTTTTTATTAACTTTTTTATTAATAGCATACATGTTTATCACAGAAAAAAATGAGAACACTCAGGTAAGTAGAGCAAAAAAATTCCACAATTCAATTGCTCAGAGATAGTTACAGTATAGGAGCTCTGGTGGTGTAGTGCCTAAGGCACTTGACTGCTAACCAGAGGCTGGCGGTTCAATCCCACCAGCCACTCCTCGGAAGGAAGATTGAGCAATCTACTTCTGTAGTGATACTGCCTCAGAAACCCAAGGAGGAGTCACTGTGAGTCGGATCTGACTTGACAGCAGTGAATTTGAGTGAGTCACAATATATATGGATATGTATAAAATTGTAAAAAAGTAGAATAATATTTTTATGCACTTTTAATAAATACTTGTTACTAGTATAACTGGGAAACTCCATGTGCAATCTAACAAATAAAGCTTCATGCAATTAATGCAGGGAAGAGAATAGCTTCATTCAGCAGTAGTGCAGGGTACACGGTGGAAGAATAATGAGAAGTAATTCTGAAAGAAGATGGAAGGCATATGATGTGCCAGTGTGTTATCTTTCACCTGTGCAATTTCTTAGTTTCCTATACCTCTACGGAAGCTTTTTATAATGTCGCATCTTTCCTCAACTGTGCATGATTTGTCATTTAAGAACAAGTTCATGGAGCTATTTCTACCTTTCAGCTATATGGCTATGCAACAACCTCTGATGGTTATGCACCAGAGTATCCACTCCCCATCTCAATTGTAATCGAAGATGACAATGATAATGCCCCATATTTTGAAAACAAGTTGACTACCTTCAGTGTGCCTGAAAATTGTAGACCTGGTAAGTTCACGTTTTAGAGTATGACAAGATTATATTTGGGAGCTCTGGTAGCATAGTGCCTAAGGCACTTGACTGCTAACCAGAAGGCTGGCAGTTAAACCCACCAGCCACTCCTCTGAAGGAAGATGGGGCAATCTACTTCCGTAGTGATACTGCCTCGGAAACTCAAGGAGGGGTTGCTGTGAGTCGGGTCTGACTCGATGGCACATAATGACAACAACAACAACAAGATTATTTGAAACTTGAGTGTTATAATTTTTAAGTTTTTGATTTTATCATTACCTTTCATGCATTTTGTTATTTCTGGTATTTTCCCCTTTAGAAATTGATGTTAAAAGATGTCAGTATTAAAGTGCTCTGAGCAAATTTTCTTAAACTTAGGCATATTTATACCACAAAAATTCATATAGTTTTATCATTTATAATTATAAATGACTTTATAATCTAACAATATTTATTTGACTCATTTCCTTTTATAGTGAGTTTGTTGTTGAAGTTGGTGCTTGTTTTGCATGTGCATACTTAGAAATGCTGTAGTGTGGGACCATTGCTCAGTGGTTCCATTACGCAAGGCAGTTGTTTAGGATAAAAAAGACTAGCTAGAATTTCATAGACTATGACAAGGGGAGTTATGAATGAACCAAGAACTATTTTATCTTTCACAGAAATAAGAGGTGGTATTGTCTTGTTTTTTTTCTTCATGTATTTGTTTTTCAAATGATCATTACCTAAGAATGTGTGAAAGGAGCTCTGGTGGTGTAGTGGTTAAGGCATTTGGCTGCTAACCAGAAGGTCAGTGGTTTGAATCCAGCAGCTACTCTGTGGAAGAAAGATGAGGCAGTCTGCTTCCATAAAGATTTACAGCCTTAGAAACCCAATGAGGGTTGCTATGATTTGGAATCAACTTGATGGTAGTGATTTCAGTTTTTAGAAGGGCATGTGAGAAGTCAGGTTTAGGAAAAAAATCTTTCCATATAAAGGAGGAAAATACTCCAAAGGAGACTCAAAATCAATAAATGAAAGTTTATTATATGACGCCAAACAATATATTTACTTAATGTTGTTGTCCCCTCCTTGGGTTTCTGAGGCAGTATCACTATGGAAGTAGATTGCCCAACATTCCTTCCAAGGAGTGGCTGGTGGGTTTGAACCACCAGCCTTTTGGTTAGCAGTCAAATGCATTAGGAACTACACTACCAGAGCTCCCTTTTATTTAATAGACATTTGAAATTAAAGGGATTGATTGACTAGGCTATATATGTCTAGTGCCAATTTTTACTGAAGTGTTACATCAATGTTGCTTCTCTGAATTCCCTTTATTAAATGACTGATGGATGTTAACTTTCATTTTAGCCTAAGTCTATACCC
Source organism: Orycteropus afer afer (assembly GCF_000298275.1). NCBI lineage: Eukaryota > Metazoa > Chordata > Mammalia > Tubulidentata > Orycteropodidae > Orycteropus > Orycteropus afer. The sequence goes on along the minus strand of NW_006921981.1, from coordinate 1,799,978 downwards.
ACTGTATCATAATGGAGCAATTTTAGGGAAACATTAGATTTTTCTTCATTTAAATTCCCCATTAGTGTTTTTAACACAATTATGAAGAACATTTTTAAATGCTTGGCTTTTAAGGATATACTACATATCACTTTAAGCAGTCCCTGAGTAGTGCAAGTGGTCAAGGGCTGGACTACTAACTGAAAGGTTGGTGGTTCATATCTACCTAGAAGAACTTTGGAAATTAAATCTGGCAATATGCTTCCAAAAGGTCACAGACTCGGAAACGCTATATATATATACTCTGTGCACATGTGGTTACTGTGAGTTGGAATTCACTCCAATTAAGCCTCGTCATGTTTATTTTGTTATATGCACCTATGTTGTTGTTGTTATGTGCCGTCAAGTTGGACCCAACTCATAGTGACCCCACCTTGGGTTTCCAAGGCAGTATCATTACGGAAGTAGATTGTCCCATCTTCCTTCCGAGGAGTGGCTGGTGGGTTTAGACAACAACTAATACAAAGTCATTAAGTAGTTAGAGTCATATACAAAGAATCTGGAATGTGTGGCAGATGGATGATGTTTCAATTGACTTTATTTTTGCCATGTGCATATGTGTCACACAGCAGCAAATAATTTGAATCTTAATAAGGCATATTTAATATATTTTCAAGGACCAGAATTATATCATAGCCTAGACATGCTTATCTGATTTATAACAACATATAAATTGTTTACTTAGCATATCTTCCAAACAAATTGAAAAGAAATTTAAAACTGGTTTGATAATACATTCAGCCAAGATTGTGGTCTAACCATACCAAGGGTCATAACAACACTCTCTAGTTAATGTAAAGAAAAAATTGGCAAGAAATACCATTAATTCTTATGCCCTCTTCCATTCTCTTGCCATGCACATACATATGTATAATATTGCTCTCCCCACAAGAAGAGTTTAGCCAAAGCAACATTTCTAGTACTTTGATATCTGGATTATGAAGATTGTATAAGTGATACCCAGACTGGTGCATAGCAATGTTTGTGAAATAACAGTATCTATTACTTGCATGTATAAATAACACATTTATTAAAAATAAAAGCATAAAATCTTTGCTGTCATATGTAAATCTTTTCTATTCCTTTAATTAGCATGGTTAAGTTGAGTTATAGAAGAGACAAAGTTGTACAAAGAAGGACCCATCCAAAAATAGCCCATGAACTGGGATAGGAAGTAAACGGAAAAATTTGGGAACTAAGGTGAAAAAACAACAAAAACAAACCCTTCTCATACATATAAAGTACAATCAATCACCTAATTTAATTTCAAGTTAGGAGCAGGGAATAAAATGATGGAGGGACTAGGAGAAGTTGAGAGAGCATTTATATACTCATAAAGTTATTGCTGGGAGCTCTGGTAGCATAGTGGCTAAAGCACTTGACTGCTAACCAGA
>NW_006921981.1:1767263-1798322 GCF_000298275.1 Orycteropus afer afer | reverse complement strand
TTCAAACCCACCAGCCACTCCTCGGAAGGAAGGTTGGGCAATCCTACTTCCGTAGTGATACTGCCTCGGAAACCCAAGGAGGGGTCGCTATGAGTTGGGCCGACTCGACGGCACATAACAACAACAACAAAGTTATTGCTAAAATCAATCTGCTTGTAGCCTCTTGGGAGAATTTTCTAATGTAATGTCTTAATTTCATTTTTGTTTACAACTTAATTATATAACTATTTTAATTGTTGCTACTATATTGTATTTATCTAAATAGGAACTTCAGTGGGCCAAGTGACTGCCATTGACAATGATGAACCTGACACCTTGCATACTCGCCTGAAGTATAAAATCTTACAACAAATCCCAGATCGTCCAAAGCATTTCTCTGTACATCCAGATACAGGTGTCATCACAGCAGCTACATCTTTGCTGGACAGAGAAGTAATTAATTGATTAATTTACTTCCCAATCAGTAAATTATGTTTAAACTAATAATGAACTCAAGGGAAGGGCCAGTAAGGCCATTGTTACCTCCTCTTCAAGCATGCTTCTTTTCGACTTTGTTTAGAGTTGCTGTAGAGACTTCTAGTATTTGTAGACATCTTGGGAAGGTACAGGTATTAGATGAGGTCTCATTTGAGGTAATTGTTCTAATTTGATGTGTTGAGGCTAAAATAGCTTTCAGTTTTTAAATGTATTAGAGACACTGATTTTCCATTATTCTGACTAATCTCTTGTTCTGTATTTGTATTTGTAGTCTTTTTTAAGTGATGTAATGAGAAGGAATGTTTACAAAAAATCAGAGCGCAGAGCGTGGATGAGAATTGCAAGTTATAGGACATAGATATACACCAATATAACTTTTCTCTTGTTTTTCAGCTCTGTGATACATACAAGTTAATAATGGAAGTGCGAGACATGGGGGGTCAACCTTTTGGTTTATTTAATACAGGAACAATTACTATTTCACTTTTGGACGAAAATGACAATTCACCAACGTTCACAGAAACATCTGTGAGTATGTTTCTCCATTCATTTACTGAGACTCATTTACTTTTGCAAAAAAAAAAAAAATCTAAAATTTGGTAGCTTTGATAGCATAGTGCCTAAGGCACTTGACGCTAACCAGAAGGCTGGCGGTTCAAACCCATCAGCCACTCCTCCAAAGGAAGGTTGGGCAATCTACTTCCATAGTGACACTGCCTCGGAAACCCAAGGAGGGGTCACTATGAGTCGGGTCTGACTCGACAGCACATAACAACAACATGAGATTGTAAATGCTGGTCTAAATATCTACCACTTACAAATAACATAAAGAGAAAAAATATATATTTTTTGTGAAAATAAGTGACCACTTGAGAAGAAGAACTGAGATTAAAATCTGGATCTGTTATGTTCCAACAACTGTCATCCTTTGACAAATTCATTTTATACCTCTGGAAGATTCTGGCTCACTACTTTTTAAAAGTGTCCTAAAACATTCTGCATGTGTAACCACATTTTTTGTGGGGAGGAGAACTATGACTTAATCTATAAAAAAAGGTAATGTATTTTTCTTACATTGATTGTTAATTAGTCAAAAGTAAATTTTAAAAGAGTGATGTGGTAAGTGATTCAGTAATTATAAGAAATCAAGTATGTTTTGATTATCTACAAATATTGAATGCTTAATATATTAATATAAAACACTGATTAAGTCCTTAGGATGTCTGAAAAGGAAAAGAGAGACTGTAAATACTGCAGGGCTTCAGAATAGACATGAATCTGAGGGACATATTTAAGGGTTAGGAAAATTATCTCAGAGAAGTTGAGAAACTGGGCAGTAGTTAGTCTTTGAAGATTGAGCAAGATTTGAAAAAGGGGTGTATGGGGGAAAGAAGTAAGCTATCCGTTAAATCTGTAAACTCTTTTCCAAAAGATGCACATTCCACATCACTTTTTTTTTTTATTTGTGATTTGTGTGAAAGTGTGCACAGCAAATTTGTTTTCCATTCAACAGTCCATATACATTCTATTTTGTGACTTTTACTGCAGTCCCCACAGTATAACAGCACTCTTTCCTCTGTCCTTCCTTCTCAGTCCCTCTGGCCTTCCTAGCTCTATTGCTGGGCAAATGCTGTCATTTTGATCCCATATGCTTGATGTTCTAATGAGTGTAAACCCTCCCGATACACTATTTACTTTGTAGGTCTGTCTATCATCATTTGACTAATGAGTCACAGGGGTTAAGTTCAGTTCCTAGCCAGAAGGGCGTCTAAGGGTCATAGCCTCAGAGGTTCCACCACTCTGTTTCAGATCAGTAAGCCTGGCCTTCCCCTCTCCCCATCACATCAATTTTCTTTAAATGTAAATTTTAGAGCAGAAAATCACATTGGAAAAGCTAGAAATTTATAATAATAAGAGACAATTTTTTCAGTATTTTGCAGAGGTAGAAGAAAACAGAATTGATGTTGAGATTTTACGGATGAAGGTATACGACAAGGATTTGCCCAACACACCTCACTCCAAGGCCATATACACGATCCTACAGGGAAATGAAAATGGAAACTTCAAAATTTCCACAGATCCAAACACAAATGAAGCAGTTTTGTGTGTTGTCAAGGTAAATGAATAAAATAATCAAGCATGATTTTAAAAAATCAACTTATGTTTGAGTGTTGATTACACAATGCAATGAAAAGCTGAAATGTTGACCATGGTATACATAAACTTTATCTTTGTATATTCTGTTCTCATTTCCTCTCTTAGAGGAAAGGCATGAGAGATACAAAATCCATTGTTCTATATATGAGGAAAATCAAGGCAGAGAAAGATGGATGTAGTAATCAGACATTAGCCTAAGAAGGAGTCTTAGACACCTACTTGCCCCAAACCCTCATTTTATAGGTGAGGAGCACATACATAGTATAGAGAAATGGAGGAATCGCTATTTGAAACTGCACCTCTTGACTTTCAACTTACTTCATGTTCATTAGATATTTTCCTTCTTCATAATGACGCCTTTTTAGGGAGCCCAGGTGGTGCAATGGTTAAACACTCAGCTGCTAACCAACAATATCTATGGTTCAAACCCACCAGCCACTCTATGTGAGAAAGATGAGGCAGTCTGCTTTTGTAAAGAGTTACAGCTTTGGAAACCCTGTGGGTCAGTCCTGTTCTGTCCTTCAGAGTTGCTGAGAGTTAGAATGGACTCAGCGGTTATGGGTATACTGTCTTTTATAAGATAGACAACTGTATTCAATATTCAACAGCTATTCCCAATAGTTATCATATGTTTGAGGAAGCCAGTGTTTTGGGATTGCTTAAAAAATTAATTTCAATTGAATGATTATAAACCTAGAATGATTACAAACAGTACAGTTCCTTTTCAAATCTTTCTGTTCACTAACTTCTTACATATCTTCCTTCATTAATTTCTTAGAGACAATGTATTTTCTTAGAAGTTATATGCAGAAATTGTGCTGTCTTGATAAGATTTTTAGAAGATATTCTTTAATTTCTATTTAAAAAAAAAAAAAAAAAAAAACCTCATTGAGTCAAAACTGACTCATGTGACCTCTCCTTGGGTTTCCAAAGCAGTATCTCTACAGAAGTAGATTGCCCAGTCTTCCTTCCGAGGAGTGGCTGGTGGATTTGAACTGCCAGTCTTCTGGTTAGCAGTCAAATGCCTTAGGCACTACACCACCAGAGCTTATCTTCTTATCTATTGAGCTTCTAGATTCCCTTCTCTTATTCCTCCTTCATTTGTTATCTTGATAGATTTTAGACTCTATCATTTTACCTGGGAGCTCTGGTAGCATAGTGGCTAAGACACTTGCCTGCTAACCAGACGGCTGGCGGTTCAAACCCACCAGCCACTCCTCGGAAGGAAGGTTGGGCAATCCAATCCTACTTCTGTAGTGATACTGCCTCGCAAACCCAAGGAGGGGTCGCTATGAGTCGGGTTTGACTTGACGGCACATAACAACAACAAATCATTTTACCTGTTGTTTCAAGATTCTTTCTAATTACACAGTTTAGGACTGCATGAATATTTCTGTTAGGAGCTAAGCAGACCCAGATCTAACATGTTTTGAAAAGTTTCATAGGTGCTGCTACATAATGTCATTCTATCTGTTGACTGAAGATACTTAGAGTATCTGCTCCATGGCCTGATCTCATGACTGAATGATCTAATTATTTTACGTGCTTAGCTTGGAAGGACATCTGCTATTTAAGTTATCACTGTTATTCCTCATATTAAATAATAATATGATGAAGAGTAGTAGGTCCATATGAATTTTCTCAAACATTTATTTTGTAATTCTATTAATATTTAAACTTGTAATGAAAAATGAAGGCAGGATCTTCTCAAATAAAAATCATAACTGATTGATTCTTAAAATTGACAATTTTTCCTTTGGTGTAGTGATTTTTGGTAACATTTTGTACACAAAAAATGCTTTTCCCTTTTGGGCTAAACTTTGCAATTATAATCAGAAATCTGCTACATACTTGTAAACACTGACTAATAAAAGTGTGTTTATTGAACAGTCATTGAACTATGAAGTCCTTCGCCAAATTGTTTTGCAAGTTGGTGCACTTAATGAAGCACAGTTTGCTAAAGCAGCAAACTCACAAACTCCTACCATGTGCACTACAACTGTCACCGTTAAAGTTAAAGACACTGATGAGGGCCCTGAATGCCAGCCACCAGTAAAAGTTATTCAGAGTAAAGATAGCCTTCCACCTGGTACAGAGCTCCTTGGATACAAAGCAATGGATCCGGAAACACGTAGTAGTGAAGGCTTAAGGTAATGTACTTTTAAAAAAGTTCCCTAATTGTAATGCAAATTCATTTCAAATTTGCGAACATTCTATGTATTTTTCAAAATGACACTTTAAAAGACTGTGTCCCTTGGCTTGCCTTTGGCTTAACCACTAACATTTCATTTCTGAAAAATTAGGTACACGAAGATAGGAGATGAAGATAACTGGTTTGAAATTAATGAACAAACTGGAAACTTGAGAACTATAAAAACATTAGATAGAGAATCAAAATTTGTGAAAAATGACCAATACAATATTTCAGTGATTGCAAGGGATGCAGGTGAGTGTCATTTTCTAGAAATAAAATATAAACATAGCATTTTTCATATTGATAACATTTTACTAGGAGATATTAAGTAAAACTGGGTTGTGGAACTAAACTTCTCCCTGGATAGGTTTCTAATTCAGTTGGCATCTTCTCTGTGCCCACCACAATCTCTCCTCTCTTCAAGGTGTCTGGGAAGGTGTCTCTTCTCCCACCTTCTACATCACAAATGTTTTTAAGGAAACCTGCTTATTTCCAGATCACATTTTAATGCAAACAATGTTTGAAGTATGATTGCCCAATTTTTTGACGACCACTCAATTTAGGCTCCAGTGCATCAGTATATGCAAGATTAGAGAGTGAAAGCTACAATCCAAGTTTCAAAAACCATATTAGTTTATCTCTGCTGTGGACACGGTGACATACTTGAAGTTCTCAATTTTTTTCAGGCAAACAGGTTTAGATTATTATGATTTGAATTTGCTGAAAGCGGTCAATCCACTTAACTGTTGGGTTTAAGGTAGGTTTGTTCTGAGTCTTTCTTAAAGGGTAACAAATCATTTATCCTAGTTTCTAAATAGATGATTGAACTATAGCACTTAAATAAGTGATTTGCTATGGTTTGCAATCCCTCTGCAAGTTAATTCTAGAAATTATGTTGTAAATAAATGTACTGCAAATGCTATAAAGTAATGATCACAAAATCCTTTTGAACATATCATTTTATCAGTATACTGTACTTAAATATGTACCTCCATTTGTTTGGTAAGTATATTTATATATATATGTACTATGATATTAGTCTGTTACATGCATACTAAAATTATACAAAACAGATATTAAAACAGCATGATCAAAATGTAAATAGAAGTTATAATATTTCATTCTATCACACAAATTTATTAGATACTCATTCTAATAAATAAAGTACCATAAATGATAAAGACAAATTAACTTAGACAGGTTTTTACTATCTGCTGAATCCAAGGCATTTACCTGTTTGAACTACATATGCTGTGTGTTCAAAACAAACTAGCTGATATACCAGTGCTGTGGTCTTCTTCTATACAATTATTGAATTTCGTTAGAAGGAATGGGTGAGTGTATGAATAAATACATATCAAATCTCATGGAAATCAATAAAAATTGAAAGTAAGTAGTGAAAAATTTCATGTTTATTCACTTCCCACCTTAGTATGTTGACAATAAAATAAATAAATAAATACCTTCTCACACATTACACCTCAGTTGTTTTTTCTTGAGCTTTGAAATAAAAAGCCCCATCTACTAGAAGATGATTCTCAGGGAAGAGAGGGAAAGGGTAAAATTAATGAAGATGTTAAGCCAAAAAAAAAACTAAACTCACTGTCATCGAGTCAATTCTGACTCATAGTGACCCCTTTTGGGTTTCTGAGGCAGTAAACTTTTATAGAAGTAGATTGCCCCATCTTTCTCTCATGGAACCACTGGTGGGTTTGAATTGCAAACCTTTGGTTAGAAGTCACATGCCTTAGGCACTGTGCCAACAGAGCTCCTTTAATGAAGATGCTACTCCCTGCCATCAAGTCAGATCTGACTCATAGCGACTCTTCCCTAGGTTTCCAAGGCAGTATCTCTACAGAAGTAGATTGCCCAGTCTTCCTTCCAAGGAGTGGCTGGTGAGTTTGAACCACCAGCCTTCTAGTTAGCAGTCAAATGCCTAGGCACTATGCCAGGAGAGCTCCTAATGAAGATGCTAGCAGCTTACAATTTATACCAGAAAGGTAGGCTAATTCAAGCACATCTATATCATTCAAGTTTTTTCTTCCTCTCTCAGCTTTGGTCCATTCTTATCGCCTTTGAGATGGAAATACTGTGTCTCAAATCTTAATTAGTGAGACAATCAATCAGTTTTAAAGAATTATTCCTATTAATGTTTCAAAATATAAATTTTATGCTGAAAGAAAACCTACATGTGAATTCTTGATACCTCTCATATACTTTTAATGTACTTTTTCAAGATAGGTAGGAAACAAACAAACAAACAAAATGGCTAAAGAATGGGGAATACATTAGCTGATAAATGGAGTTAATTTATACAGTCACTACTGTATAATTCTAGGTGATTTGTGTTCTTTTACAAGTTTAAATAAATATGAATGGATTTAACAACACAATCACATTGTCAAACAAGGGTTTATGTTTATTCATTTATTCCACACATGTTGATTGTGTATTAAACTCTAATAAAATTTAAGTAAATTTAGGCAAATTGTCTTGAAAACTAGGATTCATAAGACAAGGCCAAATCCTCTCATGACATCACTTGAATGATTATCAAGTTTAGATTTAGGTACTTATATTATTATATTAAAGGAGCTCTGGTAGCATAGTGCCTAAGGCACTTGACTGCTAACCAGAAGGCTAGCAGTTCAAACCCATCAGCCACTCCTGGGAAGGAAGGTTGGGCAATCCTACTTCCATAGTGATACCGCCTCAGACACCCAAGGAGGGGTCGCTATGAGTCGGGCCAACTCAATGGCATTTAACAACAACAACATTATTATATTAAAAGATATTATATTCTTAAAAGAGATTTTAATGGTATGAAAACTTTTTTAGTCCATAAAACAATATATGGATATCATCAGATGTGGAGATCAGTTCATTGCTGCTCAGATTAAAAGATAAATGGAGAATATTTTACAAAAATTTCATCATGAGGCTTGATGAGAGAAACATGAAATACTATTTGGAGAGACGGAAAATATGGAGAGTAGCAATAAACAAAATTTACTTTTTCTTTTGGTGCTAATAGACCACATCAGCACAATGATCATAATACAATGAAATAAAACACAAAGCCTGAACTCTATTAGTATACATCCCAAGGTCACAGGTAACCAGTATGTTCAAGAATAAATAAGGATAAGAATGTTAAAGATTTTCATGGAAAATCATATGATGGCATGAAGATTTTGTTTCTGTAAATTTTAATCTATCAATATATATTTCCAACAGCCAAATACATAAGCAATTACTTATATATCTGCATGAACAATCAGTCTTGATGTTCATGAATTTCTGTATGATGATCTAGGTATTCTACTTTCTGAATATCTCATTTATTTCATTGTGTTTCTTTGTGCTTTTTCAGTCAGGTTGTTTTCCTTGCTGTCACTCTAAAAAACATTGTTTTATACACATAAAAAAGCCTTGCTCTCCCTGTTTGAAATTCAAGTCTCTCAATTTCTTCAAATTAGTGACAGTCACAATTTCTGTAATTGTTCCCACTAGTCTTCAATTCTTCTCTTAATACCTGTAAGCATGCCTGCACTGGGTATAATATGTTAATTCTCACATATAATGTTTTATCTGTATAAAAATATTTTAAATTTCATTATTTGTAATGTATAGTGTTATCTTAATTAGATGGATTGTCAGCTTATTTTTGTATAAGGATGCCTTTTCTTCTTTTGGTAAGCCAAATTTATCAGGCATAGAATTTGATATGTCGTTGTTGTTTTTGCCATCGAGTGAGACCCGACTCATAGAGACCCCTCCTTGGGTTTCCGAGGCAGTATCACTATGGAAATAGATTGCCCCATCTTCCTTCTGAGGAGTAGCTCGTGGGTTTAAACTGCCAGTCTTCTGGTTAGCAGTCAAGTTCCTTAGGCACTATGCCACCAGAGCTTAATATGGTATGTTTGCTTAGAGCAGGAATTTGAGAGTCCCACAGATCTCCAGGTCTTGGTTGTGACTTTCACTGCCACTAGCTTTCCAATTCCAAAGGTACAATTGGCACATAATTAGTTCTAATATAGAAAATTGACCTCAAAAGCTTAAAAACTACTTTCTTATATTTGACTTTGTGCAAAAGTAATTTTCTTAAAATAAAAAAATATTTAAAGTTGTCATGTGTAAGAAGCAAACATTTTGAAAGCATGGTAAAAAAATGAAAAAAATGTTGAAAATAATTAGGAGGCATATTGTGACTTAGTATTTAAAAATAATAAAAATAAAAACACCTAAGAACTTTCTAACAATAAAGAACTCTGTACATGCAGTTGGATTTCCTGGATGGTATAAGCAGTGGCATTCGGCTATTACCCAAAAGACTGCAGGTTCAGTCTAGCCCAGAGGTTTCTTGGAAGAAACGTCTGACAATCTGTTTTCAAAAACTCAGCCACTGAAAGTCCTATATAGTACAGTTCTACCTTGACATAACTGTGGTCACCATGAGTTAGAATCAACTCAATGGCACTTGGTTAACTAGTTGGTACAGGGACTTGGCTTATTCATAATGGTTACTGCAAACATCTAAATGGCAATAACAAAACAAAAAAAAAACTCACTGCCAGCGAGTCCATCCGACTCATAGCGACCCCCTCCTTGGGTTTCTGATGTAGTATCACTTCAGAAGTAGATTACCCAACCTTCCTTCCAAGGAGTGGCTGATGGGTTAGCAGTCAAAAGCCTTAGACACTACGCCACCAGAGCTCCCAAGGGGCAATAGGAAATTCTAATTTTCTGAACCCCCATTGTGAACATGTTGTGAGTTTAGATTTTAGTTAACCTCTAAGATATTCTTCCCAGCTTTGAGTTTATGGTATTTCTTACTTGCTTATACTTGATGTTTGTTGAATTGCTTAAATTTAAAGTGAAGTTGAAGAAAACAATCATGCAATTAGTTTCCTTTTCACAAACTTCAACCATTAGCAGTAATTGCTTATTTTTGGATCTATTTCTCAGAGCTAAGGTGAAAACTTTAGAAGACTTCTATGAGTTTGTTTCAGCTCTTCTCTTGATTACCATTCAGTTAAACAATTTCAAGCATCATTCATTCTGTTTTTAACAACATACTCAAACAAAGACTATGACAGAAAATAAGTTATGTGATAAATGTTAGTTGAATACAGAGTTAGTAAATGTATGCTTTCTTATGGATGACATATTCCTTTTTTTTAGGGAAAAAAACTATTTTATTGTGTTTTTGGTGAAAATTTACACAACAAATTAGGTTCTCCTTTAACTATTTCAATACAGTTCAGTTGCATTGATTACACTTTTCACAATGTGTCAGCATTCTCACTATTTCCATTCTGGTTGTCTGCTTCCATTAATCTAGCTTCTTTGTCCCTATCTGCCTTACGTTCTCGTCATTGATGTAGGGTAAATTTTTACCTTTTGGCTTCATTTTGATGATTATTTAGAGAAGCACAGTACTCATGGATGTTATTATTTTATGAACTAATCTGTCATTTGGCTGAAAGGTGACCTCTGGGGTTGGTTTGAGTTCCAATTTTAAAGGTTATTCAAGGGTAATTGCCATATTTCTTTATCAGATTTTTAAAGTGTGATTTCTCTCAGTTTTTCCAGATAGAGAAACTGCTGCCTACTTAAATTTTAAAAAGTAAAATCAGAGTCCACCTATCAACATATGTGTAGAGACCGTAACTACATTTCTCAGTTAAAAAAAAAAAAAAACCTTTCTTTTTATACACCTCACTTCTTTGTAGTTTACAATTTTGAAGTTGTTTCTATAATCAGGATTATTTGCAAATTTCTGGAAGTCTCAAAATGTCTATACTCTATTACATCTTTCTCCTTATACGAGCTATGTCTCTCTTTTATTCTAGCTATTTTAAAACTTTTTCTGATAGAATAGATTTCAAATAGCTTTTATCGTAGTTACCACATATAAATAATTGATTTAAAAGTCACTTTGAATAAATTCATTATTTTGGTTATTCAACAGGAAAAAATTTGCTGGAATTTACTACAGTTTGTATTATTTCAAGCTAAAAAGAAAAAATAATAATTTCATTTGCATATGATTTATCAGTAGCCTTTAAGATAACTTTGACATGCACATTTCAAAATTAGATCAGTGTTCAAAACAAAACAAAACAAAAAATCATCAATTAAATAATTAAAATATCTGTTTATTTTGGTTTACCACTTATTATAGTTTATTATCCTATCACAAATGATAGATGTTAGACTTCATTTTCACTTATATACAAATAATAGACACTATTTTAACCAAAAATATGTATTGAGACTTAAATGTGAAGAATTAGGCCAGTAATAGTGCCCACTTACAGAGATAAGTCAGAGTTTCTATTCTTGAGATCATACCAATTAAATTAGGGTGGGGATGGAAATGAATTTTCTAGTTTGTGCTATTAAATTTTTCCAAAGTATAAATATAATAATTGCATTATGTTCTATGTGTTATTATTAAACTATAAGTTAGCCAAGAAATACTAGGCAGGTCATTGGGATGTCAAGATGATAAGACATTGATCTTGCTATCAGTTTAGAGTGGACATTGTTTGGGGAAGTCAAAGGAGAAAATGGCTACCATTGTCTGTAGATGTCAAATCAAGTTTTGTGAGGAGATGACATTTGAGAAGATTCAGGAAGATTTTGTCAGGCGGATAAGGGGAGATAAGTATTTCTGGCAGTGACAACCCTATCAGAAGGAGAACACTTCATGATTCCATGAGATATTTTTTTTTCAATTTTTCCTATTGCTTTTTCTGAAATGCCTTTTTTCTTTGACTCATCTTATTTTTTGTTATTGTTAATAATAATAATAACCCCAAATGCACTGCCTTCGAGTCAGATCCAACTCATAGTGACCTCTCCTTGGGTTTCCAAGGCAGTATCACTACAGAAGTACATTGCCCAACCTTCCTTCCAAGGAGTGGCTGGTGGTTTGGACCTCCAGCTTTTTGGTAAGCAGTCAAATGCCTTAAGCACTATGCCACCAGAGCTCCCAATATACACAAGAAAAAGTACACCAATTCAGCAGTGTCTCCATATACAATTCCATGACATGGATTCCATTCTTCAAGTTTTCCTGCCATTCTCACCCTCCTTTCCTGAATTGTCCCTCCTCCCCTAACATAAACTCCCTCACTGTTCCTTAAGCTTTCTGTCTAATCTTTCCAAGTTGGTGTTGTCAGTTGTATTCCACATAGACAATTCTTAGAAGAGCACAGTGTTCAAGGCAGACATGCATTTCTACTTAAGCCAAACTATTGTTTTGACTTTAAAATGACTTCAGGGGATATTTTTCATTTAAGGTTTAAAGATTACCTCAAGGCAACAGTTTTGGGGTTCATCAGCTGGGTGAAAAAAGGGGTCAGGAGAGGAAGTTCAGAAAGTAATGTAGAGGAAATAAAACTTCCATATTCTATAGATAAGTATGTGCTCTTCATATAGAAGGAAAATGGAAGAAATCCATTTTATTTTTTTAAACTATTATAGAAATATAGATAATGCAACATTGGCCAACTTAACATTTTTCACTTGTACAGTTCAGTGAGACCAGTTATATCAATCATGCTGTGTAGCCGTCAGCAATATTCATTACTACATTTTCCATCCCCCTAAACAGTAACTCAGTGAGAGATGAACAGAGATAATCCTTTTTCATCTTCCCTCTCACCCCAGTAACCACTGGTAAATTCTGATCTCTATATGTTTGACTGTTCTAAGTGTTTTTTATTAATAAGTTCATACAATATTTGTCTTTTTATGATTGGCTTATTTCTGTTTGTTCTGTAGTGATATTACTTATAGTCTCATACTTTTTAATTGTGACAAAAATAAATAAATAAACAGGAAATCATCTGATCTAGCCCACAGTCTTCAATGAAGAATGCAACGTCATTCTTTTGTTCTTGGAATAATGGTGTCTGAGATGCAGAAAGTGTGTGCTAATCTAAGTTCAGGAATTTAGTAGGGAGCAGATGTCAATTATGCATTTTAGAAATTGTAGAAAACAAAATTTTAAGGCAATCAATTACCTATTTATTATTTTTTCCTAGGTGGCAGATCTTGCACTGGAACATTAGTAGTTCTTTTGGAAGATGAAAATGATCACTCTCCAGAAATTGTTAAAGAGTGGACAATTTGTCGCAATGATAAAGAGTTTGCTGTTCTGAAACCTGTAGATCTAGATGGGCCTAATAATGGCCCACCGTTTCAATTCGCTTTGGATAATTCTGCCAGCAAATTGTGGACTTTAGATTCAAAGGATGGTATGTAATTATACTTATGCTGAATTTCGTGGTCAATGGGAACTCCAGATGACTCATGGTCGTGACTTTTACCTTATCTTGTCATAACAAATAAATGTGTATTTTAGGAAATTATTTCAATGATCCTAAAATAAAAGATAATACTTTGCTTTCTTATTGCAACGACTATATTTCTCCTAAGCTGAGACCCTTGTTCCAAGTATCCTCTAGGAAGAAAACTGAATTTATGTTAAGATAGAGTGACATGGAGAATAAAGTAACTTCAGTTTTTTTCTTCCTGCTTTCCCAAGAAATAAGTATTATTTTCAATATAGAAAAATGAACCATTAGAGTATTTCTTTTAAGAAAAGTGTTTTTTACCCCTAAGAACACAAAGTACTAATAATATTGCTATTGAAAGATATTAATATATATTCTTTCTGACTTTTATCTCCCTAGGTCACACGGCTATTCTTCGTGAACGGCAACCTCTTGATTATAACTATTATTCTGTGCCTATCCACATAGAAGACAGACATGGTTTGGGTGCAAAGCACATATTACAAGTGAGAGTGTGTGACTGTACAACTCCATCTGACTGTAGAATGAATAAAAAGGATAGAGATGTTAAGATGTCAAAGGTCATACTTGGAAAATGGGCTATTCTTGCCATGGTGTTGGGTTCTGCATTGCTGTTATGTAAGTATAATTTTCTGAAACATTTTGGCTGAAATTAAGCCTGTTATTTTTTTTTCAGTATATTTGATACTTCTATTAATGCCATTGTAGCCTCTGGTAAATATGAGCCTCTAAAAAAATCTATCTAGAAGACTTGGAGTTCTAAGTCAAAGAAAAAAAAAAAGAAAACAGTAAAGCAGACTAAACGTAAAATAAGTTGTAGAAATTGTAGCTTCAGTTTTTAAAATGATTAGCTAGGAAATGTTGGGTAAATTATTTTCTATTTTTGAGTTCATTTTTCTATATGAAAACTAAAGAAGTTGGACAAGATTAAGATTCCATCCTGTATAAAATATTATGGTCTTTCAACGAGCCAACTTTATTCAGGGAAATCACAAAAAGAATTAGTAAAAACTAGATAACACCATACTTTGCTTAGATGTTCATGTTCATCGCTATTAATGAAAACAAAAAAAGTGATTGCCCATATATCTTAAGTAGATTCTAATGAATGGAAAATAGTCGTATGGTGGGTAACTGAGAAAAGATAACGCATGCAAAGGTCACTAATATTTTGCATTCTGCAAAAGCAATAGAAAGCCTGGGCAGAGATGTTTTTCAACCTATTAGATTGCACAGAATCCATTTTTATTTACAAACATCTTTCAGCCTTTACTGTGTCATAATTCATTGATTTGAGTTTCAGGTATAAACTGGATATTCCTCTTAGCTCTATATTAATTGTTATACATTTTCAAAACTGTATACTAATTTGTGTAATTGCTTTTCTTGTTGTCATGTATGCCTAATGTCCTTTGTGTTCTAAAGCTTCGAGTGTGTTCTGTATAATTTTACGTACCAATAATACCAACTAGTAGTGTGTCTTGCTGAGGAGAAAAAAATTAGAGCATGAGATAGAAAAGAGGAGGGATAAGGCTACCTGAACGTTTAAATTTCAGGCAAATAAAGTTACCATTTCAATATGGAGGAAATAAGGGAAATATATAAATTACTTCTGGATCCAGGAAGGGAATTATTCATAAATTATACTCACTTAATCCTTCTTACTTTTCATTGATTTGTTTACATAACCTAATGTCCTAATCTCATGACACAGAAATAATCCATGTATTAGTACTAATGCTAATATTCTGTTTTAGATTTCATGACCCAAAGTGATCTTAATTAAAAGAATTCTATAAAGTTCTTTGCAGAAACTTTAGAAAATCATATAATTCAAATGCTTCAATGCAAACCAGCAAGAAGAAAAATACTGTTTTACTTCATTTTTTTTTTTTTTTTTATTTTAGGTATTCTGTTTACGTGTTTCTGCATTACTGCTAAGAAGACAGTAAAAAAATGTTTTCCGGAAGACGTGGCTCAGCAAAATTTAATTGTGTCAAACACTGAAGGACCTGGAGAAGAAGTGATGGTACATGGAATTTCACTTTCTTTTGAATCGTATGACAACTCACTTATTATAGTTTGATTATAGCATCACAATAGTGATAATAATAATAATGAGTATTGATCACTGCACACTTACTGTGCCAAGAAGAATGCCAAGTGCCTTGCATATGCTGATTTATTTAAACTTGGTAATCTTGTGACAGGGGTACTAATGTTATCCACATTTTATACATATATGGAACTAAGAGGCATAACAGATAAATGATTTGCATATGGTGGGGGGAAAACATATTGTTAGTTTCAATTTGATTCATTCTTTTTATAACTAACTTTATTTTTTAGGAGGCAAATATTCGACTCCCCACACAGACTTCCACTATTTGTGACACAAGCGTTGGTGGTCAGGGAATCAAAACCCAGCAAAGTTTTGAAATGGTTAAAGGAGGCTACACTTTGGAATCCAATAAAGGAGGTGGACACCAAACCTTGGAGTCCTGCAAGGGAGTAGGTCAGGGTGTAACGGACACTGGCAGATACACCTACACAGACTGGCATAGCTTCACCCAACCACGTCTTGGTGAAGTAAGTTGCAATTTCTTCAAGCTTATATTATATGAAAGTTAAATACTATTTATAAGTCAGGGTTTCCCAAAAGCTTTATTCCTCATACACTTGCAACTCATCACTTTCTTCATGTCAAAGTCCAAACTCAAAGAGAAAAATTATCTCAAATAGTTCAATTTTCAAAATTAGGTTTGCAAACCAGTAGCATACGTAGATGTGCTTAGGAAGGATAAAAAGATGGATAGTTTCCAAAAATTATCAGGGAAACTATCTGGAGTGAATTATTTATTATAATGAGCTGATGATAAATTATAAACTTTATTATTATTGTTCTTGATTCCTCTATGTGGTCATGAAGTATTGACTATCAAAATCAGCCAGGTAGATTGTTAAACTTTTATTTTGGGTTTTAGTTCCCTCCTACTTTTGTTTTATGCTAAAATTATTCAATATAGTTTAACACAGGCCACTTTTATAATAATGTAAACACTTATGAATCATAGGTTATATTGTTTTCCTAAATATGTGACGATGCTCCAGAGGTAAATTTCAAATATGCAAGTATTTTAAATCAGGACTCTGGTGGCACAATGCCTAAGGCATTTGACTGCTAACCAGAAGGTTGGCAGTTCAAATCCACCAGCCCCACCACCTTCCATAAGATTTACCACCTCAGAAACCCAAAGGGGGTTACTATGAGTCAGAATCGACTTGATGGCAGTGAGTTTGGTTTTGTTTTTTGGTTTTTATTCAAAATTGAAACTATAAATTAATTGTGTGATATATGTGCAGCTTTAATTTTCATAAATGTGTTCACTAGGAACATATGTTTATTTGCTATATTTTCAAAATGAATATCATACAGACCAATCATGTGCATTTTCTATATGTAGGAATCCATTAGAGGACACACTCTGATTAAAAATTAAACAGTAAAAGGTAAATCAAAGACATTATTTTTATGCTAATACATTTAGGTGTTTTAAAAATAATAATAATAAAATATGCTCTTTTTTTGATGCAGAAGGTGTATCTGTGTGGACAAGCTGAAGAGCATAAACATTCCGAAGACTGCATTCGTTCATATAACTATGAAGGAAAAGGGTCTCTGGCTGGTTCGGTAGGCTGCTGCAGTGATCGTCAGGAAGAGGAGGGGCTTGAGTTTCTAGATCATCTGGAACCCAAATTTAGGACATTAGCAAAGACATGTGTAAGGCAATAAATGTGTCTTTTAATAGAATAACATATGTAAATGGATATATAGGAGTTTCTTGAATGTAAGATGATAGCAGCATCTGCTAACGTTTTTGTTTATTGGAGGCAAACTTCAAGTCATGTATAGATAAGGCTATTATAAATAGGAAGCTCCCTAGATTTTCCTTGTCTAAAGATAACTTCAATGTTTTCTAGAAATAAAGGTTTCATTTGTTAATTTCTTTTATACACATGTATATATTTCTCTTTTCAGGACTGTACTCTGTGTTCTCTTGTACCTTCTATTTGAAGATTTATGCTTTTGTAACTATGTTAAAGCTGTTCTTATAACTCCTACTTGAAAACTTAAGTCATTATGTTTGCTCTGGAAAAGTATGTGGGAGGACTGGGCATTGTGGAGGCTAATGAAAAGTGAATTTTCATTTCAGATGTGCAGATTAAATATTTTCTTCAAAGCATTGGGAAGAATTATTTCTTTGATGCTAGAGAATTTCTTCCTCTCTAATGGACTGGGTCTGAATTGAAGGATTTTAAGTATTCTTAAATGTAGTTTTTGGCTTGGTAAATGAAAGCGACTTTCTCACCACAGTTTTCAGCCTGTGGAGATGTTCCCAGCACTGATTTTATTTTTTTCAGGAGCCTTCAGAGCTCAGTGCTTAGGATCTCTACCATTGGGAGTAAAATTATTTTGGCATTGCAGTTCCTGTTGTCTGATCTACACAACAGTGTACACTGAAAATGATACTAGTTTTGATATTTGAAAATGTTATTATAAATTTAAAGATCTATCATAATATCACAATAAGTTATTTTCTTGAATGTCGGTGCCAAATGCTTTCTGAGCAGTTAAAAGATATCATTAGCTCAAACATTTACTTATAAGTATTTGTTCGTGCCCTCATATTTCTCTTGTACTTGCTTAGGTGTGAGACAGTTTATATCTGAACATAAAGTACAATTGATTGGCAAAAAACAGATTACTTTGTCAACAAGAGAGGACACTATAAGAGTATTAAAAAGATTACTGAAAGTATAGGGAATTAATTGGTATTAAGCACATTTGGCTATTTGAAATGTTTTCAGAATATCATTAAAATTTATTTCATATAGGAACTATGACTGTCTTGATTTATTTAAGCAATTTAAAGTCATTCTCTACTTAAACTCACAATAAAATGTTGAATTTAGGATTGATGAAATTCATAAAACTCCACTAGACTGCAAATTACATTTGTTAATAAAACATCTTATGGATTTATTTCATGTAAGTTGTCAATTAATTGTCAATAAGTAAACTGCTATGATTCTTTTTTTCTGTGCTTAAAAATATAGTACGGGGAAAATCCACAATTAATTTTTTCCTTATCTTGATGCAGGTCATAAAATATTTCATTTAAAAAAATTTCATGGGAAAACCCATAGAGATGAAAATTGTTGTAATTATTATAAATGTGCTTCAGTAAATGTTTCCTTAAACTTACTGAGCTTTTAATCTCTCTCAAATTTATTAAAAGTATTTTATAAAAATTGATATATCTGCATAAGTTTACTTGCAGAAAAAGTTTGCTTGCAGAAATGCTATGTTATTTGGAACATGTTAAAATAAATGTTTTAGAGATGAGGGTTTTTTATGATCACAATAAAGCAATATAAACTCCCTTTTCATAGTTTATTAGTTATAAAAGTCCTTTACTAACTGAAAAACCTTAATGAAATTAGACTAATGAAACAAACAAACTATATACTACCACATCTTTAGAACCTCTTTTATCTGACTTTCTAACAAATCTGAAGCAATGTTATATTTGGCTAGACATTGAATTTGCCTTTTTACTTACATAGAGAAAAGATAAAAGAAGTATAGCAGGAGAAAGCATTACTTAGAACAGATGGACCTTTGTATATTTCCTAGGGTCCAAAAAAATGAAGCAAGCAAAAATTTTTTAAAACTCTTTAAAAGAATAATGTTGCACAAAAAAATTAAAAATCATACCTAGATGACCTCAAATTCTTATCACCAACAATACAACAATAATTACTTTCAAATATATACAGATAGACTACTTTGTGTGTAAAAAGCCTTATGAAAAATGGCCAAGCTTTTTCATAGTATACAACCTTTGTAAAGACAAATCAAATGATTATATAATCCCAATGTCTTAAGGTAAGGAGATCTGGTGGCTCAGCGTTAAGGCATTTGGCTGCCAACCAGAGGTTCAAACCCACCAGCTGCTCCGTGGAAGAAAGATGTGACAATTTACTTCTGTAAAAATTTCCAACCTTGGAAATCCAGTGGGGTTGCTATGAGTTAGAATCTGCTCGATGGGAGTGCATTTGTGTTTTTGGTTTTTATGTCTTAATGTAATTTTTTTTGCTTAATAAGAATAAACTATCCTCTGATGAAACTAAACTACAAAGTTAGAAGTTACTTATTCCCTAACTTTAGAGAGAAGAAGATTAAAAGCAAATATGGCCTTCCATTGGTTTGCATTTGGTCTGAGACTATACGGGATTTCACAATGTTTTTAAATTTAGTCTCCTGTGTGTAACAACAAATACCTATAATAATTACAGTTTTTATTTCTCCATGGTTAGAGTATTTTAAGTAATATAAAGTAGAATTATTAATATCCAAAAACAAACAAACAAAAAACTCAAGGTGTCTGTGGTAGTTGTGTTTGTGTGTCAACTTGGCTGGGCCTGGTTGAGTGGCTGGGCAGCTGGTGGTAGTTATTCCCCATGATGAGACTGGCAATCAACTCCATGGTGGGATCTACCACAAGCAGCTGAGTAGCTGCCTTTGGGATGTGGTCTGCTTCCTGTATATAAGGAGGAGCCTTGGGAATGGTCTCTAGCTTATGGCACATTTGGACCCTGAATGTAGCTGTGTCGTTCAGCAGCCTGCCATGCTCTGCCGACCTTGGGACTTACAGTGGACTTGAATTAATGGTGTGCCATGTGGTTTGGTAACATCGACTGTGCCTTTTTACTCATCAACTTTGGGCTTGTCAGCTTCAGCAGCCAGCAGCTGTCTGAGTGAAGAAAAGCCTCTAGCTCCAGTGGGCCGGGAGCAGGAGACAGAGCTGAAGCCCAAGGCTGAGGGGCTTTCACCCAGACCCTAAAGCCTGGCACTTTGAACTTGGACTTAAAACCTCCAAACTATGAGAGTACAAACTCTTGTTTGTTAAGACCATCCTGTTTGTGGTATATTCTTGTCAGAGCGGTACTAGGTAAGCAGAATAGCTTCCCTTCAGAGAAAGTATGATTTTTCCCGGGTGGTGCAAACAGCTTGACTAGTAGCTCAAAGTCTGGCAGTTCAAACCCACCTGTAGGTCCCTCAGGAGATAAGCCTGGCAATCCGTTTCTGAAAGGTCCCAACCTTATAAACACTGTGGAGCAGTTCTTCTCTGCACCCATAGGATCACCATGAGTTGGAATTCACTCTATGGAAACCAACCACAACAGAGTTACTTTTTACCAAGTATAGCTCAAGAAAGAAGCCCTAGTTGTGCAGTGATTAGAGTGCTATGCTGCTAACCAAAAAGTAGGCAGTGGTGTTGTGATTAAAGCATTGGGCAGCTAACCAAAAAGATCAGTGGTTGGAACTTATCAGCTACTCCACAGGAGAAAGATGAGTCAGTCTGCTTCCACCGAGATTTACAGCCTTGGAAACCCTAAGGGGCAGTTATGGTCTGCCCTATAAGTCTCTATGAGTTGGAATCAACTTGATGACAGTGGGTTTTTTTTTTTTTAAATCTGTCCTAAAAGAGGGATGACAAACTAATCTAATGGTACTATATTCCTCACCTCTTTGAGATCCACACTCTAAATTTCTAAACCAGTGGTTTTCAAAGTGTGATTTCTGTGCTAGTAGCAGTAGCATCACCTGGGGAACTTGTTAGAAATGCAAATTTTAGGGTCCTCCCCTCACCCGGATCTTTTGAATCAGAAACTCTGGAATGGGGCCAAGTAATCTGTATTTTAACAAGACTTCCAAGTACTCTTGATACATGTTCACTACACATAAAGCAACAAACTACACCCTTCTCAATTTTTATGTACCTACATCATTGAATCTCTATAAACTTCAAAGAAACACGGACATATGATGTACAGCAACACACAATTTAATCAAATATAGGTAAATGATTGATTGATTGACACTTTCCTAAGTAAATATATTTTGCCCTGGTGGCATAGTGGTTAAGCACTCATCTGTTAACCAAAAGTTTGGAAGTTGAGCCTACAAGCTGCTTCACAGGATAAAGATGTGGCAGTCTGCTTCTGTAAAGATTGCAGTTCTGCTCTGTCCTATAGGGTCGTTATAATTAATAAAATTATGATTTTGCTAACCTAAAGGAGCTCTGGTAGCACAGTGCCGAAGGCATCTGACTGCTAACCAGAAGGTTGGTGGTTCAAACCCAGCAGCCACTCTGTAGAAGCAAGACTAGGCAATCTACTTCTGTAAAGATTCACCACCTTGAAAACCCAGTAGGGGTCGCTATGAATTCGAATTGATTCAATGGCAGTGGATTTGGCTTTTTTAAATTTTAATAATTAAGAAAAATCACATTTTGCTACTAGTTGGTTTTGTTCAGAGCTATCGAACAAATTTGCCAAATTATGCTTAAAAACCAACCTAAATAACCCTGATAATGTTAGCAATCCAAACTGGAAAAAACCTACTGCCATGGAATTGATTCTGATTCATAGTGACCCTCCTTTGAGTTTCTGAGGTGGTAAATCCTTCCAGAAGTAGATTGCCCAGTCTTCCTTCCTCGGTGGGGTTGAACCCTCAACCTTCTGGTTAGCAGTCAAATACCTTAGGTGCTATGCCGCCAGAGCTCCTTGTAGGATTTCCAAGGCTGTAATCTTTTCCAAAGTAGGCTGCCACAACTTTTTCCCATGAAGGGACTAGTGGGTTCAAACTGCTGACCTTTTGTTTAGCAGTTGAGTGCTTCAACCACTGTGCCACCAGGACTCCTGTTTTAGCAACATAACTGTTAGATATGGAGATAATTTTAACAAATAAGTGTCTTGATGCGGTCTTTTCTTAATAGGACTGCTTATCATTATTGACATTTTTTAGGTTTTATTTTTGTGGGTGTAGCTGACTGAAGTATAATAGGTATGACCGAGAACCTATCCAAACCAGTGTTAAGACCGTGAAATCAAGAAGAAAATCAGACAAGTTTTCAGAATTGTTTTAATATAAATATTTTTTTAATTAAACATTAAGAGGACATTTGCCACTGACAAACACAAATCCTTTGATATTTTGTAGGGGTCACTACAGAGATCACTGGCTGTCTACCAACTCTCCCTTCAACCATTTCCTCCTTAGAGATGAAGCTCAGATTTCATTCAGGCTGGTGTGTGTAGCTGTTGTACTGTTAGCTGCCATGAGTCAGCCATTGCCTCATGGAGATCCCATACCCCAAATCAAAACCAAAACCCACTGCCATTAGAATCAATTCTGACTCACAGCGCCCTCCATTGGGCTTCCAAGGCAGTAAATCCTCATAGAAGTAGATTGTGTCATCTTCCTTCTGTGGAGTATCAGTTGGGTTTGAAACACCAAACTTCTGGTCAGCAGTGAAATGCCTAAGGCACTTAAATGCTGCTCTGTCCTGTGCTATTCCCGTCATCTGCTGTGGATCAGACTGCTGTGCTCCATAGGGTTTTCATTGGCTAGTTTTCCTAAGTAGATCACAAGCCTTTCTTCCTCCATCATCTCAGTCTGGAAGTTCGGCTGGAAATTGTTCAGTATCATAGAAACACACAGGTCTCCACTGACAGATAGGTGGTGGCTGTGTATTAGGCCCATTGGCTGGAATCTCACTTGAATTATTCCCCATGTCTCTTGAACTAAGTGTGATCATGCTCTAAATTCTGACCAATGAAGAGCAAGAGACCTCTGTGTAGGTATCTTACAGGGAACTGATTCAGCTGGAAGATTTTTTGTTGTTGTTTCCTCCATTTCTACTTCATGCTAACAAACACAGATGTGATGCTTAGTGCTCAAGCAGCCATTTTTTGAATTTTGGAGTGGAAGCCATTTGCTAAGAATGGGGGAAGGAAATAAAGATAGAAGGAGGCTGGATCCCTGATGACTTTGTGGAAGTCTCAAACTAGGACTGGGCTTTCTGCCTCTAGATTTGTTTATGTGAGTGAATAAGTCCTTGTGAGTTTAAGTCGATGAAATTTTTCTATTATATATTGTTGTTGTTGCTATGTGCCGTGGAGTTGGACCCAACTCGTAGCAACCCCTCCTTGGGTTTCTGAGGTGGTATCACTATGGAAGCAGACTGTCCAATCTTCCTTCCAAGGAGTGGCTGGTGGATTTGAACAGCCAGCCTTCTGGTTAGCAGTCAAGTGCCTTAGGCAGTATGCTACCAGAGCTCCTTCTATTATACATAGCTAAATTTAATTGATATTGGGAGAGAAAATAGACTGAATGAAAACAATTCATTTATCCAAATTGTAATTTAATAACATGAATCTGCCTCAGGAGCTCGTTTTCTTTTGACTAAGAGTTGTTAAGGAGTTTTGGTGGCATAGTGTCTAAGGCATTTGACTGCTAACCGGAAGGCTGGTGGTTCAAAGCCACCAGCACTCCTTGAAGGGAAAGTTGAGCAATCTACTTCCGTAGTGACACTGCCTCAGAAACCCAAGGAGGGGTCACTATGAGTCGGGTCCTACTTGATGGCACATAACAACAAGAGTTGTTAAAAACTTTGAGCCTTTTCTCACATAATCATGATACAAAAATAATTCAGTAATATCTAAACAGCCTTGAAGTATAGGGAAGTAATAATTATTTCATGGGTAAATGTTTTTAAACAGTTTACTTGAAAACATAAGTTTACTTGAAACAGTTTACTTGAAAATATAAGGTGTACTATTGGTACAACAGTTAAGTATAACTCAAAGAAACCAAACCTACTGCCACTGAGTCGGATCCAACTCATAGAGAACCCTCCTTGGGTTTCTGAGGCAGTAGCCACTCCTCGGAAAGAAGGTTGGGCAATTTACTTCCATAGGGATACCACCTCGGAAACCCAAGGAGGGGTCACTATGAGTCGGGTCCGACTTGATGGCACATAACAACAACAATAACAACATCACTACAGACGTAGATTGTCCAACCTTCCTTCCAAGGAGTGGCTGGTGGGTTTGAACCGCCAGCCTTCTGGTTAGCAGTTAAATGCCTTAGGGCTCGCCTGGTAATGGAAAGATTGGCAATTCAGACCCACCCAATGGCTCCATGGGAGAAAGACCTGGTGATTTGCTCTTGTAAAGATTATAGCCAACAAAACCCTATGGGATTATTCAACTCTGTTACATGGGGTTGTTTCTGTAAAAATAGACTTGATAGCACCCAACAACAACCTCTTGAAAATACTGTCTTCTGTCTTCTCTAAGCCTGACTTTGTGGGAAGCCAGAGATTTAGGAGTCAGGGGACTTAGGGTTTTTTTTTTTTGTTTGTTTGTTTTTAATTATCCTGCCTTGTGATCTTTACTGAGCCTCATTTGTTTCTATTCCCTCAATAATAAAGAGTTTTTTATTTGTTGGCTTTATCAACTGTTATGTTTTGAAGAATTGTATGTTCTTCAAAGCAGGGATTATGTTTTATTCATTACTGTAATCTCCCTTACATCTGTGTATACATGGCATTTAATATTTGATTGTAGCACTTGACTGGTAACCAGAAGGCTGGCGAGGCTGGCGGTTCAAACCCCCCAGCCACTCCTCAGAAGGAAGTTTAGTACATGTTTATATCCTTCAGTAGTGATACTGCCTCAGACACCCAAGGAGGGGTTGCTATGAGTCTGTCAGACTGGACGGCAAACAACAACAACAACATTAAATTAAATATTTAAAGCCACTGATTTGCAAATATAAAACACTATTTCAAACATTTTCTCCTTTTCTCAATGAATCGTGTGATAAAATAGATGTATCCTTTCATGTCTGGAGAGATTCAATATTTGGTTGCATTCTAGTAGTCTTGAGGTATGTTCTCATTTATAAGTTAATCAATAGAAAGTTAAATAAAACTAAATAAAAATTATTTTTCTTGTTAATTAACCCAATGAGTTTTCATCACAATGTAAACTTTTTTGTCTACTAAATAGATTAAAAATGAGTTTAGCTGAGTTTAATGCACACAGAGAATTACAGGGGCTTTAGCAAATGACAGAGGAGACAATTTTATTGTGTGCTGTATGAAAAATAAGTAATTCTAAACTGACCACCATTAGTCTGTCAGTTTGTTGTACTTTGGTGGTTGGCATGTTGCAGTGAGGCTGGAAGTTATGCCACTGTATTTGAAGTAATAGAAGGGTCACCCATGGTGAACAGGTTTCAGGGGAACTTCCAGACTAAGACAGATTCAGAAGAAAGAAGGGGCCATCCACTTCTCAATTTTGGTCAGTGAAAACCTTATAAATAGCAGTGTAACACTGTTTGCAATATTACTGGAAAGCTTTATGAATAGCCCTGAAACATTGTCTGATACAGTACCAGAAGATGAGCCCCTCAGGTTGGAAGGTACTCAAAATACAACTGGGGAAGAGTTGACTCCACAAAGAAGAGTTGACTACAATAATGTGGATGGAGTAAAGTGCTCGAGATCTCCATTTGCTGATGTGGCACAATTCAAAATAGGAAGAAACAGCTGCAAACATCCATTACTAATTGGAACATGGAATGTATGAAGTATGAATCTAGGAAAACCGGAAGCTGTCAAAGATGAAATGGAATGCATAGAGATCAATATCCTAAGCATTAGTGCACTGAAATGGACTGGTTTTGGCTGTTTTGAATCAGACAACCATATGATCCACTATGGGGGAATGACAAATTGAAGACGAATGACATGGCACTCATTGTCACAAAAAATGTTTCAAGATCTATCCTGAAGTACAATGCTGTCAGGGATAAGATAATATCTACATGCCTACAAAGGAGACCAGGTAATACTACTATTATTCAAATTTATACACCAACTACCAAAGCCAAAGATGAGGACACTGAAGGTTTTTACCAACTTCTGCATCCTGAAATTGACCAAACATGCAATCAAGATGTATTGATTATTACTGGTGAATGGGATGTAAAAGTTGGAAACCAAGAAGAATCACCACTAGTTGGAAAATATGGCCTTGATGATAGAAACGATGCCAGAGACTGCAGAGATTTGCAAATACCTTTTTTAAACAACATAAATGGCAATATATACATGGACCTTACCAGATGTAATGCATGGGAATCATAATGATTACATCTGTGGAAAGAGGCAATGGAGAACCTCAGTATCCTCAGCCAAAACAAGGCCAGGAGTTGACTATAGAACAGACCATCACTTGCTCATATGCAAGTTCAAGTTGAAGCTGAAGACAATTAAAACAAGTCCACAAGAGCCAAAACATGATCTTGATTATATCCCACCTGAATTTAGAGACCATCAGAAGAATAAGATTTGACACATTGAATACCAATGACCAAAAACCAGAGAAACTGTGGGATGATATCAAGAACATAATACATGAAGAAAGCAAAAGATCATTAAAAAGACAAGAAAGGAAGAAAAGCCCACAATGGTTGTCAGAAGAGACTCTGAAACTTCCCCTTGAGTGGAGAGTAGGTAAAGCAAATGGAAGAAATGACAAGGTAAAAGAGCTGAAAATAAGATTTCTAAGAGTAGCTCGAGAAGACAAAGTCAATTACTATAATGAAATGTGTAAAGACATGGAATTAGAAAACCAAAAAGGAAGAACATGCTTGGCATTTCTCAAGCTGAAAGAAATGAAGGAAAAAATGCAAGCCTCGAGTTATAATATTGAAAGATTCTATGGGCATAACATTGAATGATGCAGGAAACATCGAAAGAAGATGGAAGAAATACAGAGTCACTGCATCAAAAAGAATTTGTCGATGTTCATCTAGTTCAGGAGATGGCATATGACCAAGAACCAATGGTATGGAAGAAAGAAGTTGAAGCTACACTGAAGAAAATGGCAAAGAACAAGGGTCCAGGAATTGAGGGAATATCTTTTGAGATGTTTCGACAAACCGATGCTGCACCGGAGACACTTACTCATCTATGCCAAGAAATTTGGAGGACAGCTACCTGGACAACTGACTAGAAGAGATCCATATTTGTACCCTTTATAAAGAAAGATGATCCAATAGAATGTGAAAATTATTGAACAATATCATCAATATCACACGCAAGTGAAATCTTACTGAAGATAATTCAAAAACAGTTGCAGCAGTATACAGACAGGGAACTTCCAGAAATACAACCTGGATTCATAAGAGGATGTGAAATGAGTGCTATCATTGCTAATATCAAATGTGTCTTGGCTGAAACCAAAGAATACCAGAAAGATGTTTACCTATTTATTGACTATGCAAAGTATACAACTGTGTAGATCATAACAAATTATGGATAACATTGAAAAGAATGGGAATACAAGAACACTTAATAGTACTCATGAGGGACTGGTATGTAGACCCAGAGGCTGTCATTCCAGTACAAGGGGATACTGCATGGTTTAAATCAGTAAGGGAATGCATCAGGGTTGTATCCTTTCAACATACTTATTCAATCTGTATGCTGAGCAAATAATCTGAGAAGCTGGATTGTATGAAGAAGAACTCAGCAATAGTACTTCAGGAAGACTCATTAACAACCTGCTAAATGCAGACAACACAATCTTGCTTTCTGAAAGTGAAGGTGACTTGAAGCACTTACTGATGAAGATTAAAGACTACAGTCTGCAGTATAGATTACATCTCAATGTAAAGAAAATGAAAATCCTCACAACTGGACCATTAAGCAGCATCACAATAAATGGAGAAAAGACTGTAGTTTTCAAAGATTTCATATTACTTAGTTCCACAATAACACCAATGGAAACAGCAGTAAAGAAATCAGACTTTGTATTGCACTGGACATATCTGGTGCAAAAGACATCTTTCAAGTGCTGAAGAGCAAAGATGTCTCTTTTGATGACTAAGGTGTGCCTAACCCAAGACATGGTATTTTCAATTGCCTCATTGACATGTGAAAGATGAACATTGAATAAGGAATATCAAAGAAAAGCTGATGCTTTTGAGTTGTGGTGTTGGAGAAGAATGCTAAGAGTACCATGGACTGCTAAAAAGACTAACAAATCTGTCCTGGGAAAAGTGCAGCCAGATGGTTCATTGGAAGCCAGAATGGCCAGACTTCATCTCACCTATTTAGGTCATGTTGTCAGAAGGAACCATTCCCTGGAGAAGGATATCATGCTTGGTAAAGTGGAGGGTCAACAAAAGAGGGGAAGGCCCTCAATGAGATGGATTGCCACAGTGGCTGCAATGATAGGCTCAGGTAGCAAGGATTATGAGGCTGGCACAGAACCGGGCAGTGTTTCATTCTATTGTACGTAGGTTCACTATGAGTTGGAGCTGACTCAGTGGCACCTAACAAAAACAACAAAATGCTAATCGACTGAGTTTGCATTCTGTTCAGTATTACAAGCAATATAAGATAATAATTTTTGAAATCATGTCACTGAAATCATCTAGGATTTGCATTATGCTCCTCATAACAGAAACCTTAAACAAGGTAAATGTGTGTGTTTGTTTCCCCTAATGTAATTGATGGTTCAATGGTGGAACTCTGAGGTGGCAGTGGGTTTATATGGGAGAACCAAGCTTGATTTCTGCCCGATGCACTTCACGTACAACCATCACCCATCTGTCAGTAGAGGCTTGTATGTTGCTATGATGCTGAACAGGTTTCAGCAAAGCTTCAAGACTAAGACAGACTAGGAAGAATAGCTTGGTGATCCATAGAAC
Organism: Orycteropus afer afer; assembly: GCF_000298275.1. Taxonomy (NCBI): domain Eukaryota; kingdom Metazoa; phylum Chordata; class Mammalia; order Tubulidentata; family Orycteropodidae; genus Orycteropus; species Orycteropus afer. Next base: position 1,769,524 of record NW_006921981.1, on the reverse strand, counting down.
CATATGGATCATGACAGTTAAGATCTGCAACTGATCATAGGGATGGTACAAGACCAGGGCAGCATCTCATTTCCCTGTGCATAGAGTAGCAATGAGTCAGTGCCTGACTCAACAGCTGTAAAACCATGTAAAAGAAGTTCAGTCTTGGACTTTTATGGAAGCTTCTCAAGGTCATCAGTGTCCCAGGATCCTTCCTTTTTCTGCTCAAAGATCCTTTGTGCAGATGATTAGATATTCATGAGATGACTAACGAGACTCCACCCATCATTTCAGTGTCTAAAGCAAAAAGAAAGAGGAAGGGGGAAGCCCTTCTTTTCAGGGAACCTTTATGGATGCTCCCCCAGATACTCTCCTCAACAATTTCTGCCTGAATACTGTTGGGAAAATTTAGTTATGTGTAGTGGCATCACAAGGGGGTGTGGAAGTGAGATGTGTGTGTGTAGACTGCAGTCCCTGACACTGTCACCAAAATGACCCCAGGGGCTGCAGCAATGGTTGTAGCAGCAGGGGGACTGATGTCTTAAGGAGAGGGACCACCAAGGAAGTGGTGTTACTAGGCTTGGTGTCACTCATCACCCAGTGTGGTAACTCATCACCACCCACCACTCATCCCACCTCCACCTCCACTCAGTATAATATCCTATTCCCAGGCCCCACTATCACCTGCCAGTCAGGAAGGGGCAGGGGAAGGGAGCAGGGGAGATCACTGGGCATAGAGGAAGGTCTCCACCTTTGCCAATGGGAGAGAGCAGTGGGAAGCAAGGAGGGGGTGGGGCCAGGAGAGGCAGGGCCTTGCTGTGTACTCAGTCCTGTGTGTGTGTTCGGTGGTGGGGGGTGTGTGTGTGGAAGTCCAGGCTTCTCCACTTAACAGGGGGTGGATTGCTGACTATCCCTGTCCACTGTAAGGGAAGGGATAGGGGGTATATGGTGGTATATTACCACATTGGGTGACACCATCACTAGTGACACCACTGGTCATGTGTCCATTTCTATCTGCAAAGGAGAGTGAGAAATGTGCTTTTCAGTGAGCAGATTGCTGTCCCAACAAAATCAGGGCACTGTAACTAAGGAAGATGTTTGTTAATAATGTTAGGTAAACTAGGAAATATGCAGGGGGGAATGCTGTTCTGTCTTCTTAACCAATGTAAACGTGATCTGGGTCAATATGATTCTTAGCAGAATACATTTTCCTTATATATAATTAAGGGACTGTATATTTAGAGTAGAGACAATGCTCTTTTACTTGCTGAGTTTTATGGCATATGGCAGAGCAAAACCTTACTTAACAAGGCACATAAATACAACTTCAGTTTTTTTCAGAGATTTAAACTCTGGTAGCATAGTGGCTAAGGCACTTGACTGCTAACCAGAAGGCTGGCGGTTCAAACCCACCAGCCACTCCTCGGAAGGAAGGTTGGGCAATCCTACTTCCGTAGTGATACTGCCTCGGAAACCCAAGGAGGGGTCCCTATGAGTCAGGGCTGACTCGACGGCACATAACAACAACAACAACAATATCCTTAGGACATATGGGATATGTAAACTTTTTTAGGGGTAAAGGCAGGCTTTTACAGTTGGAAACGTTGTGAATAAATGGCTACATTAAATCAGGAAATTTTCCTAAAAATGCAAATTTCTGGCATCTCTTGAAAAATTGGAAGGCCTGCTAACACTGGAGGCCCCTAGGTGGCACAAAAGATTTGCTCTCAACTACTAACCAGAATGTTGGCAGGTCAAATCCACCCAGTGGTGCCAAGGAAGAAACACCTGGCTATCTGCTTCCATAAAGATTACAGCCAAGAAAACAGTAGGAAGCAGTTCTACTCTGTAACACGTGGGGTCGCCATCTGTTGGAATCCACTTGACAGAAGTGGGTTTGGTTTTGGGTTAGAATTGTCTATTGACTGGAGGAACTGGTGGATTTCCCTCCATACAGTGTCTTCTATAACTTGTCATTCAAGTCTCAGACATAAAGACTGTCAGTTGCCATTTTATCATGACCCTTGCACTATTGTTTTGTCAGAGTAGGTCTGAGGCAAAGAGATTTATTTATATATACTATTGTCTTTCCCAAGGAGCCCTGGTAGCACAGTTCCTAAGGCACTTGACTGCTAACCAGAAGGCTGGCGGTTCAAACCCACCACCCACTCCTCGGAAGGAAGATGGGGCAATCTACTTCTGTAGTGATACTTCCTCGGAAACCCAAGGAGGGGTCGCTATGGGTCCGTCCGACTCGAAGGCACATAACAACAACAACAACA
>NW_006921981.1:1766268-1767163 GCF_000298275.1 Orycteropus afer afer | reverse complement strand
GTTCAAACCCACCACCCACTCCTCGGAAGGAAGATGGGGCAATCTACTTCTGTAGTGATACTGCCTCGGAAACCCAAGGAGGGGTCGCTATGGGTCCGTCCGACTCGATGGCACATAACGACAACAGCAAATTGTCTTTCCCAAAAGTAGAATAATAAAAAATGAATCTCTTCTCAACTACTTGACTTCTTTTAGTTTAGTTATTTATTTTTCAATTATACTGGGTGTAAATTTGGGAGCTCTGGTGGTGTAGTGCCTAAGGCATTTGACTGCTAACCAGAAGGCTGCCGGTTCAAACCCACCAGCCACTCCTTGCAATGAAGGTTGGGCAATCTACTGCCATGGAGATACTGCTTTGGAAACTCAAGGAGGGGTTGCTGTGAGTCAAATCGACTGGATGGCAGTGAGTTTGGTGTTTAGTTGGGTGCAAATTTACAAAGCAAACTTATTTTACATTCAACAGTTAATGCATTTTTGATGTCACGGCCCTGATTCCATCCCCAACCATAAAAAACTCTTCTCCCCTCCCCTCCCTGTGACTCCCCCCTCCCTGTGCCTTTAACTACGCATTCCTGTCTGTCCAGCTTGCCCTCTATGCTGCCCCTCTGGTGTCTCATGGCTGATTGAGTTAAGGGATGCATCTCCCCAGAGTAGATGGGTGCATTGCCCTTGGGTAGGTGTTCTGCATGTGGGTCTTTCTACTGTTGGGCTGATAGCCAATCCATGGAAGTGAGTCCATTTCTAGGCCTGAAGGATAACCCAAGCCCATAGTGTCGGAGGTTCCACCAGTCTCTGTCTGACCAGTAATTCTGGTCATTTTTGTGTTTTTAAATTTTGTTCCATATTGTCCCTCCCACTCTAACCAGAATCTCCAATTTTGATCCCTTTCAGAGTG
>NW_006921981.1:1752060-1758064 GCF_000298275.1 Orycteropus afer afer | reverse complement strand
GGTATTTTCACGCAAATTCTTCTGCTAGTTGTGGTTTAGTCCAATTCTGCATCCTTTCCTTCAAGGCTCAGGGGTCCAAGATTATCTTCTGTGTCTGTGTTAACTGGTTTCCCATTTCTTTGTTGAAGAGGGTCTGTGCAATCCTTCTGCCTAGTCCGCCATCTTGCCCCGCCTCTCCACTCAACAGCTTTTAAGATCCTACTCACTCCTCTACTCACCAAACTAAAATGAAGAACAAGATTTTAATGTACTATGTTGTGCTAGTTGAGCATGATGTCCCTCAAGACTGTGGCCCCAAGATTCTTCAAGGTGTTTGATTGTCTTTGAGAAGCTACTCCAACCCTATCTGTCTTCTGTTACTCCTGTAATGTATGTGGATAATTTTGTAGCACAAGTACATATGTAAGATTGTCTTCAGCCAAATCTATCCTTGTTGTTGTTGTTACATGTTGTCGAGTCAGACTTGACTCATAGCGACCCCTCCTTGGGTTGCTGAGGCAGTATCACTATGGAAGTAGATTGCCCAACCTTCCTTCCGAGGTGTGGCTGGTGGGTTTAAACAGCCAGCCGATCTTGAGTATATCACTGTTTGCCTACCCCATCTGATCTTCTCACCTGTCTATTCATTTACCCACAGCCTAGTGTTTGTTGCCAGTGGTAATGCAGTGTTGTACATGTAATAATATGTGCTTCTGTTGTATATATCTTTTGTGCATGTTTCTGTGTCCTTAGTTTCCCCACTGTCACCATGGTGGTCACTGACCCTATCCATACCTCCCCTCCCGTCAACCAAATCAACATGTGACTCCCAACTAGTCCAAAATTTTCCCTCCACCTTTCCTCCCATCCCCAGTAGGCAATAAACTGCCTTTCCTTCCCTGAGGAAACTTTTCCTTGACTTTTTACAGTAATGGAGTCATACAGTATTTGTCCTTCTGTGATTGACTTATTTCACTTAGCATGATATCCTCTAAATTCATCTATGTTGTGAGATGATTTGTGTATTCTTCATTATCCTTCAATATTGCATAGTATTCCATTGTGTGAATGTGCCATAGTTTGGTTATCCATTCATCTGTTAATGGACACTTAGGTTGTTTCCATCTCTTTGCTATAGTGAATTGTGCTGCAGTGAACATGGGTGTATATATGTGTATTCCTGTTCTCTCTCTCAATTCTTTAGGGTATATTCCTAGTAATGAAATTCCTGGGTCAAATGGTATTTCTGTTTTCAGTTTTTTAAGGAAATATCATGCCATTCTCCACACTGCCTGTACCATTTTGTAGTCCCACCAGTAGTGTATGAGAGTTCCAACTCTCTGCACCCTCACCAGCATTTGTTATTTTCCGTCTTGTTGAACTTTGCTATTATTGCTGGGGTGAGAAGACATCTCGTTGTTTTGATTTGCATCTAACAGTTAGTGATTATGAGCATTTCCTCGTGTGCTTGTTGCCTGCCTGTGTATCTTCTTTAGTGAAGTGTGTGTTCATGTTCTTTGCTCATTTTTAAGTCAGATTGTTTATCTTTTTGGTGTTGAGGTGTTGAAGTTTTCTATAAATTTTGGAGGTAAGTCCCTTGTCAGATATGTCAGAGCCAAATATTTTTTGCCAAACTTTAAGTTCTCTTTTTACCCTTTTGGAGAAGTCTTTTAATGCACATAATAATTTAATTTTTAAAAGGTCCCAGTCATCTAGTTTGTCTTCCACTACTTGTGCCTTTTGAGTTATGCTTGATCATCTATTTATGCCATAAATTGGAGCCTCTAGATTTGTCCCAATTTTATATTTGATGAACTTCATAAATTTGGGTTTTAAATTTAAATCTTTGATCCAATGTGAGTTAATTTTGTATACGGGGTGAGGTATGGGTCTTGTTTCATTTTTCTGCAAGTGGATATCCAATTTTGCTAGTACCATTTGTTAAAGAGGCTATCTCTCCCTCATTTAATGGGTTCTTGCCCTTTGTCAAAGATCAGCTGTCGATAGACATATGATGAGTCTATTTCTGGATTTTTTATTCTGTTCCATTGGTCTATCTATCTATCTTTGTACCAATATCACATTGTTTTGACTACTGTGGCTGTATGGTAGTTTTTGAGATCCGGGAGTATGACACCTCCTATTTTGTTTTTCTTTTTCAGCAGTCCTTTGCTTATCCCAGGTCTCCTTCCTTTCCCTATGAAATTAGTGATTCATTTTTCTATGTCCTTAAAGAATGTTGATGGAACCTGGATTGGAATTGCACTGAATGTTTGGATTTCTTTTGGTAGCATTGACATTTTCACAGTATTCAGTCTTCCTATCCATGAACATGACATGTTTTTCCATTTATGTAGATCTCTTCTAGTTTCTTGTAGTAGTATTTTGTAGCTTTTTTCCTATAGTTCTTTTGTGTCCCTGGAAAGATTTATTCTTAAGTATTTTATCTTTTTGGTAGCTATTGTAAATGGTATTGTTTTCCTTTTTAGAGGTCTCTTTGTTGATGTAAAGGAATCAAAGTGATTTTTGTATGTTGACCTTGTATCCTGCCACTTTGCTGAACCTTTCTATTAGCTCCAGTAATTTTTTGCTGAGTCTCTTAGATTTTCTGTGTATAGGATCTTGCCGTCTGCAAACAGAGATAACTTTACTTTTTCTTTGCCAATCTGGGTGCCTTTTATTTCTCTTTCTTGCATATCTCCTTAGCTAGGACTTCCAACACAATGTTAAATAGAAGTCAAGATAGAGGGCATCCTTGTCTGGCTCCCATTCACTGGGGGAATGCTTCAGTCTTTCTCCATTGACAATAATGCTGGTGGTTGGTTTTGCATATATGCTTTTTATTATGTTGAGGATTTTCCCTTCTATCCCTATTTGGCTGAGAGTTTTGAATAGGAATGGGTGTTGGATTTTATCTAATGCCTTTTCTGCTTTAATTGATATGATCATATGGTTCATTTCTATTGTTTATGTGATGGATTACATTGATTGCTTTTCTGATGTTGAACCATCCTTACATACCAGGTATTCTGGTTACCTAGTGCCACTCTGACAAGAATATACCATAAATGGGATGGCCTTAACAAACAGGAGTTTATTCTCTTACAGCTTGGAGGCTTTAAGTCCAAGTTCAAAGTGCCAAGCTCTAGGGGCTAGGTGAAAGCCCCTCAATCTTGGGGTCCAGCTCTGTCTCCTGCTCCCGGCCCACTGGAGCTAGAGGCGTTTCTTCATTCAGACAGCTGCTGGCTGCTGAGGCTGACAATCCCAAGGTTGACAAGTCAAAAGGCACGGTCCCAATGTTACCAAACCACATGGCAGGCCATTAATTTAAGTCCATTGTAAGTCCCATCATCAGCAGAGCATGGCAGGCTGCTGAACAATGACACAGCTACATGCAGGATCCAAGCGTGCCATAAGCTAGAGACCATTCCCAAAGCTGCTGCTTGTATACAGGAAGCAGACCACATACCCAAAGGCAGCTACACAGCTGCCCACAGTACATTCCACCATAGAGTTGATTGCCAGCCTCATCATGGGCAATACTAAATCCAGCTGCCCAGTCACTCAATCAGGCCTAGCCAAGTTGATACAAAAACATAAACACCATACCAGGTATGAATCCCAGTTGGTCATGATGTATTATTTTTTTGATATGTTGTTGGATTCTGTTGGCTAGGATTTTGTTGAAGATTTTGCATCTATATTCATGAGGGATATTGGCCTGTAGTATTCCTTTTTAATAGTGTCTTTACCTGGTTTTGGTATCAGTGTTATGCTTGCTTCATAGAAATAATTCGGGAGTATTCAATCATTTTCTATGTTGTGGAATAGTTTGAGTGGTATAGGTGTCAGCTGTTCCCTGAATGTTTGATAGAATTCTCCAGTGAAGCCATAGAGGACAGGGCTTCTTTTTGTGGGGGAGTTTTTTTTTTTGTGATTTGGGTGAAAATTTACAGAGCAAATACACTTTCCATACAGCAGTTCACATACACTTTGTCTCATGACATTGACCACAATTTAGCACAATGCAACATCTCCCCTCCCACTTCCTCCCGATAGTTACCTCTTCTCTGTGTCCATCTGCTAAAACCACAAGGAGGCCGCATATTTTGACCTCCTAAAACCCCACAAGAGGAAGGCAGAATCACCATCAATAGCCCAAGGCCTATTACTGCAAGGCTGGACATGCTGCTTCCCTCCAGCCCTTTCTCCAACCATTCCTCCCAAAGCACCCACCACCTCTCCTAGGTTCGCTAATTTGCTGCAGTGGCCACACACTCACAGATTACGGGGTTTATTAGGGAAGCACCAGGCTACAATTAAAGTTCAGGAAAGATGCTCAATCTCTCTCCCAGCCCACTGTCTCTCAGCCAAATCTCTCACAGTCTCTCCCCCAGCAGTGCATGTCCCTCAGTGTCTTACTCAGCAACGTGTCTCTTGCGTCTTTTTCCCAGCAGCACGTGTCTCTTTCAGTAGCATGTGTCTCTTTCAGCAGCACGTCTTCCTCAACCAGCAGTGAGAGGGAGTTCTGCCTCTAGGAGGCCTCCTTTTGAGCCTGGCAGGGTGTTCAAACTAGCCAATCATAGCATCAGAACTCTAAGCACTTGAGTGAGAGTGGGCACCTCCCAGAACATTGTTTTGTGCCACTCCCAACAGAAATACTCCAGGTGGACAACTTCAGCAATCAGGAGCTCCTCAGTTGCTCATAGAAAATCCCACCTTGGAGTTTACAAGGACTTATGGGTAGAAAAGCCACACTAAGTAATTTGCTACACCACACCATCCCTCCATCTACTCCTACCCCTTGAGCTGTCTCCCTGTGCCTGAGTAGCCCTTCTTTCTCATGCTTGTTCTCTCCAAGGAGTGTATCTACCTCAGGTAAATGCTCAACTGATATGCTTGTCTATTGTTTGGCTGGAAACCACAGGTGTGTGTTCAATTCCAGACCTGAAGGGCAACTAGGGGCCATAATCTCAGTGGTTGCACCAGGCTCCATAGGGCTGGCTAAATTTCTTTATGACCTGCTAAATTTCTTCTTTTGTTGTGGGTCTATTCAAGTATTCTATCTCAGACTGGGGTAATTTAGGTAGCTCTTGTGTTTCTAGAAATTTATTCATCTCTTTTGGGTTCTTGAATCTGTTGGAGTACAGTTCTTCATAATATTCTGTATTATCTGTTTTATTTCAATTGGTTCTGTTGTGATGTCACCCCTTTCATTTATTATTCATGTTATTTGTATTTTCTCTTTCTTTTCTTTTGTTAAATTTGCCAGTGGTTTGTCAATTTGGTTAATCTTTTCAAAGAACCAGCTTCTTGTTGATTTTCTCTCTTTTTTTTCCTACTTCATTTATTTCTGCTCTGATATTTATTATTTCCTTACTTCTGGATACTGTAGGTTTCTTTTGTCACTCATTTTCTAATTGTTGGAGATGTTGAGTTAAAGTGTTGATTTTGATTCTTTCTTCTTTTTTTGATGTGTGCATTTACTGCTGTAAATAGACATCTCACTACTTACTGCCTTTTCTTTGTCCCAAAGGTTTTGGTAAGTTGTGTTTTCATTCACATTTGTTGCTAGGAATTTTTTTTTTTTAATTTCACATTTTATTTCTTCTGTCACCTAGTAGTTTATGTGCAGTGTATGATTCAGTTTTCACATACTTCTTTTTTTTCCCCTTGGTCTTCCTATTACTGATTTCTAATTTTATAGCACTATGATCTGAGAAGTTTTGTAGTATTTCAATGTTTTTAGATTTATTGAGGCTTGTTTTGTGTCCTAGCATATGGTCTATTCTGGAGAATGATCCATATACACTGGAGAAGAATGTGTATTGCACTTTTGTTGGGTGGAATGCTCTGCATATGTCTTTGAGGACAAGTTGGTTGATTGTGTGGTTGAATTCTTTTGTATCTTTGCTAGAGTTTTTCTAACTGTTCTGTCCTTTCATGAAAGTGGTGTGTTTAAGTGTCCTACTATTTTTCTAGAGTTGTCTATTTTTCCTTTCAATTCAGTCAATAACTATATATA
>NW_006921981.1:1735717-1751495 GCF_000298275.1 Orycteropus afer afer | reverse complement strand
GTTTTTTGTTGTGGTGTTGGTGATCTCTTTGTTCCAAATATTTTTCTGTGCTGAGTTCATTTTGTTATCAAGTGATTTTGCTTTTTTTTTTTTTTTCATTATTGTTGATTCTGTGCTTACTAAGCCCTTGTGATTTTCTTCTTTCTTAGTGTGGTTAGAAAGATTGTTAATTTTCTTTGCTGTTACCCTAAAATAAATTTTTATCTCCCTAAGTTTAGAACAGTCTGTTCTAAAAAGACATTACTCTGTCTTCCTCTCCGTTTGTAAGTTTTGTAATTAAAACTTTTATTCCCTTTATTTGCTTTGTTGCTGATGTTGTCTGCAGATTGACTCCCTTTTCTTTCTATGTATATTTTTTTGTGAGCTTATTTTGAGAATCTTTTTCTGGTTTGATTTCTAGGTGGTGGTGTCAAATATCTTGATTTCAATTTGTTGTTCTCTGTTGTGGGTTCTCAATTGGAAGGACTCCCTTTAGCATTTCTTGTAGGGTTGGTCTTGTTTTCACAAATTTCCTTAATTTCTATTTGTCTGGGAATGTCTTGATTTCACCCTCATATTTGGATAGATACATAATTCTTGAGGAGCTCTGGTAGCATAGTGCCTAAGGCATGACTGCTGCTAACCAGAAGGCTGACAGTTCAAACCCACCAGCCACTCCTTGGAAGAAAGGTTGGGCAATCTACTTCCACAGTGATATCGCCTTGAAAACCCAAGGAGGGGTCGCTATGAGTCGGGTCTGACTCGACAGCACATAACAACAGTAAGAGTTATATAGGATGACATGAAAAGAAACAACATACACCTGATTGGAATACCAGAATGGGGAGGGGGCACTGTGAAATTTGTCAAAACCCTGCTAACAGAAAATTTCCCCATATCATGAAGGAAAAAAAGATACCCATCCAAGAAGCTCAACAGCTCAACAGACCCCATACAGGATAGATCCCAAGAGGAAGTCACCAAAACATATCATAATCAAACTTTTCAAAATCAAAGACAAATAAAGAATCTTGGGAGAAGCTTGGGAAAAAAAGAAATGTCACCTACAAAAGACAACCAATAAGGCTAAGCTCTGATTTCTCAGCAGAAACCATGCAGGCAAGAAGGTTAACGGGATGATATATACAAAACCTTGAAGGAAAAGAACTGCCAACCAAGAATTATGTGTTGTTGTTGTTGTTATGTGCCATCGAGTCGGCCCTGACACATAGCGACCTCTCCTTGGGTTTCCGAGGCAATATTACTATGGAAGTAGATTGCTATTGCTTGTTCTTCTTTGGGAAGATATACTAATTTTTTTAGCTTTGGCATTTGTTTCTACTATCTTATTCTTTTTTTTTTTTTTGAAGTTGTCTGTTGTTTCCTAGACATTTTGAATTTGTTATCATTATTTGTAGGAGCTCTGGTAGTGTAGTGGCTAAGGCACTTGACTGCTAACCAGAAGGCTGGTGGTTCGAACCCACCAGCCACTCCTCAGAGGGAAGGTTGGGCAATCTATTTCCGTAGTGATACTGCCTCAGAAACCCAGAGGGGTCACTGTGAGTTGGGTCCAACTTGATGGCAAATAACAACAATGACAATCATTATTTGTTAGTTGCATAATGGTTTGTTTCACCCTGGTTTTATGTTTTACTATATCTAGAATTGTGGAGCAGGTGTACTTCTTTGGTTATGAACTCAGCTAACCAGGTTTTCATTACTATATCAGATTTTTCTTTTGAATTGTACACCCATATTCTTTCGTATTGTGTTCATCTCCATGATCTGTAGCAATCTCGTACTCAGTATGTTTAAAAGCAAATTAATGAACTCTCCCACAAGCAAGCACTTTCTCCTGCTAACAATCTTTTTTACTAACAATATCATCCACCCAATTGTTAAAAACAAAATCAGTTATCATTGAAGTCATTCTGACTCATTGTGACTCTAAGTGTGTTAAAATTACTGTATTTTTTGCCAGTAACACACATATGTGAGTAACATAAAAAACCAAACCAAACTCACTGCTGTTGAGTTGGATCTGACTCATAGTGACCTCTCCTTGGGTTTCTGAGACAGTATCATTACAGAAGTCGACTGCCCAACCTTCCTTCCAAGGAGTGGCTGAAGGGTTTGAACCACCAGCCTTCTGGTTAGCAGTCAAGTGCCTTAGGCACTATGCCACCAGACCATAATACATGAAAGGTTGTGCTGTTGACAGAACAGTGTACAACAGGCTTGTTACTTACATAAAAATATGATAGAACTGTGTTCCTTAGGGTTTTCGATAGTTGTGAGCTTTCAGAACTAGATTATCAGGACTTTCTTCCATGGCACCTCTGTGAGGTTTCAAATCAACAATCTTTTAGTTTGTAGCCAAGCACGTAATTGTTTGTGCCAAACATTTGCTACATCAAAGCCCAAGTTTTGCAATTATCTAAGCATGGAACAAGTAGAAAATGCACCCCAGTGAAATCTGATCTAAAAATCTAATAATTAAAAAACTTTGATAGGTTGTAATATCAAAGGCATACACCAAAACTTGTGTGCATACAAAAGATAAAGCTCTTTCCCCTGCATGGGGAAGTCAGGGAACATGCCACAGGCAATGTGAAAGGAGGCACTCCAGTTTAAATGGGAGTAAGGACTCCAAAAAAACCAGTTAAAACCAAAACAGTACAAACAAACAAGAAACACTGGAGTTCCAAAGGACACTGTTTGCAAAGGACTGCTGTGGAGGATGGGCTGGAGGGGTTGTAAAGCTGGAAGACCAATTATGATGGCCCAGATGACAGATGTGGGACTGGAAACAGCAATGATACCAAAGATTGATTACATGTAAGGGTGAGGCAGAGAGAGGGTGTCTAAGATGAGTTCTTCGTCGAGGAGATCATAAAACTGTTAACAGTGAAGAAGACAAAAGCAAAAACGTAGTTTTGTTACGGAAAGATATGGCTTCAGATTCGGACATTTTGAACTTGAAGTAGTTCTGGGAGTTCCAGGCAGATACTTCCCATCTCAATGTTGGAAATAAAGGACAGACCTGATGCTCTCCTTTCTGTTACTCTCAATATCTGTTCTAATTTACCCTGAAATACTGGAAATTCATATAGGGCCAAAAACACCTTTTACTTAGTTTTCTATCTGAGTGACTATTATTATTATTATTATTAATTTCTGGATAAATATTCAAAACATTGTTTCTTTCTTCTGCTCAATAAAGCCAATCCGTTATAGCTTTTTCTTTCGATCCCCATCCTGTATCACTCCCTATTCTTACTCTAAGAGACTGTTAGGAAAGTCAAGCTAATCAAAAATAAGCTAGTGAAACTTACTATTGGAATGAAAGACAATGAATAGAAGAAAAGTGGGATGAGAAAAGTGCAGAGGAAATGTGGTTTTTATTTTATTTTATTTTGTTGCTTTATTGTTGAGAAATAGAAAGTGGGAAGTAAGAAAGAGATACATCTAAAATTTTCAAGAAGTAGTATCAAACTATGTAAAGGATATTGAGAAGGTAAGACACCGGAAGAAAGGGTTTTAAAGATGATTGCCATATATTAAGGATATGTTCAGAAGAGGCTAGGGAAGATTTGAAGTTCTTGAACAGGTTTTTGTTTCTCTTGACTGTTTCTTTGAATGTTCACTCTGCTGAGACTGGGTGGGGCAAGAGCAGGGAGCCTAGTAACACTGATAAGAGATCTGGCCCAGTAAATGTTTGGGGGATGATTGGGTTGGTTCATCCTCCAGTCCTGCTTGCTTTTGTCCATTAGATATGCTTGACTCCACCTCCCCCATCTAACCTCCCACTAACAACATAATTCCAGGCTTCAGTGATTCTTGACCAAACATAGGCTGTGGTCTTCTAACTGGCATCCATACCTCCAGACTCTTCTTGGCGCTATTGAAAGGAAGTTTTCTATGTTTGACTTCATCATTTCACTACTTCAGATCTTTCAGTGACTTCCCATGTATGCAACAGTGTTTAAAACTGACAGCCCTTTGGCAAATCCAGCCAACAATGTTACACATGTCCATTGTGGTGTCCTTACTGCTCAGGCTCCAGCAGTGGGAAGACTGGCAGGAATCACAAACCTCAGGAAGAGCCTTCTCAATGTACATACACATCAGTGAGTCAGTGGAATTATTTCTTGATTTTTATGTGCTTAGTTTAATATACTTCTGAGGTTAGCAAATTGTGAGGCTAGCAGGGTAGATTTGGCCCACGGGCCTTGGGTTGTAGATTGTCTCTGTAAGGGCCGTTCGGCTTTGATGTATGGTCACTCTGAAAGGACTCATTTACAGCCAGTATCTCAAATATCTGTTATCAGAAGTCTAAATAGTTTAATTCTAGATGTGGAATGTACCTGAGGCAGCATCCAGTATTATTTCAATGATCTTGCAAGGTTACTTGAGCAGCCTAAGACAGCAATGAAGTCATTTCTTCCTCTTGGTGCAAGACACCTTTAACTACCAAACCAAAAAATAAAAAACCAAACTGACTGCTAGCTAGTAGATTCCAACTCATAGTGACCGCTATTGGGTTCCCAGGACTCTAAATCTTACAGAAGTAGATTGCCTCATCTTCCTCCCATGGATAAGCTCGTGGATTTGAACCACCAACCTTGTGCTTAGCAGCCAAATGTGTTACCCACTATACCATCAGAGCACCTTACCTTTTACTATGTTGTTGTTGTTGTTGTTATGTGCCGTCGAGTCGGCCCCGACTCATAGCGACCCCTCCTTGGGTTTCCGAGGCAGTATCACTACGGAAGTAGGATTGCCCAACCTCCCTTCCGAGGAGTGGCTGGTGGGTTTGAACCGCCAGCCGTCTGGTTAGCAGGCAAGTGTCTTAGCCACTATGCTACCAGAGCTCCCACCTTTTACTATAGCACAAGGGAAAACCAGTTCAAATCAACAGAACTATCTTCATGGCCAAAAAGCATTCTTAAAAACAAAAGAAAGCAAACAAAAAACACTTACACTTATATGTATTTATATGAATACAAATAAAATATATATACATTTCATTGTCTTCTCAAATGTATGCCTGTCCCTTCAAAACTTTTTTAATGGAGGAATCCATTTCAACAACAAATAAACTGAGCTTTCTTTAAGAGTAAGTAGTTTGTATTTCATTTGTTTGAAATTTTCTCATGATGAAACAAAAATAATCATTTTCAACAGTCTTAATCAATTGTCTAGTTGAAAGATCAAAGTAAGTATCTATGATGAATTCCTTTCAAATTGCTCTTCCACCCTTTTCTGGAATGAGGAAAAACACAAGCCACCCTTAAGGCATTAGAGGTCAAAGGGAAGCAAGAATTTGGGAATGGCCTATTGTCTAGAGCTGTGATAGCAGTCTGAGTCGATCTTTAGAACCTGAAACTAGCTGGCTTCTCTGTCATCTGAAAAGCTTCACGGTGGAGATCATGATTTCATCATTATTAGGATGAGGTGTGTTTATGAAAGAGTCCAGCTCTTAATCATTGCTGGAAAAACATGAGGTTAAAAAAATGTGGAAATAGAAGGATGTCAACTATGATCTTATGCAAATGGCCCCGGTTTATTTTACTAGCAAAGCTTCAATGATAATTTTATGGACATGGAAACAAGAAGACAGTTCATTACATGGTATTCACTAATAAGATAGGGTATGGGACTAAGACATAGAAAATAAGGCATGTATGTACTGTTTGGCATTAATTTGAGATTTTAATATATGTCAATATCAAAATAATTTTGTCTCTTTGTTTAATGGTATTAAGATGGGAAAGGTTTGCAAGAGCTGAAGTAGTAGTGTGAGTGTCATGGTTAGCTTTCCAAACAGGTTTCTCCAAACATCACTGAACAGATTTAAACCAAACAAAATGGAACAGACAATTTTCTCCTTTGTGGTCAGATCTACCGGGCTTAAGTCAGTAATTGAGAAAAGTGCAGGAGGGTGAGTCAGATGGCCAGATCATTGTTTTCTGAAGAGCTGAAAACGTACCACATTTATATTTTAACTTTCCCACGTTAAGTGCTGCAACCATTTATTCAGACTAGTGCTGCAACCATTTATTCAGACTAAGTATATTTCAAAAAAAAAAATGTAAATTATCCTATTCTTTTTATTTTCTCACATAAAGTCTGGCCTTGGAGTAGGAGTCAAGAAAGGGAGAGATTTCCAGTAGGAGATGTTCAGGAGTCTAATTCAGCAGTTAAATTATAAGAGGTTAAAATTCACCTTAAATGACAAAAGTTCTTGGAGAAATTGAATGGCCCATTTAGCCCATTCGACTGCTAATCAGAAGGCTGGAGGTTCAAACCCACCAGGCACTCCTAGGAAGGAAGGTTGGGCAATCTACTTCTGCAGTGATACCGCTTTGGAAACCCAAGGAGGGGTCGCTATGAGTCGGGGCCGACTCGATGACAGTGCTTTGAGTTTCTAGGACCCCAAAATGTTCATTTGCTGTACTAAATTGCCATTTGTTTTATTATTTTCCCATAATCTTCATCTTCTTCCTTTTTGGAAAAAAAAAAAAAAAAAGATTGGTTGATTGTTCTTAAGTTATCTTCCTGTATCATTTTCATATTGCTATTAGATCTCTTAAAAAAAAAAAAAAAATCAGCATCCCAAAGAAAGGTGTGCTACAGCTCTGTAACCTGCTCTTGGATGTCTGTAGTACCCAGTGAAGAGTGTATAATAATTCCCCTGGAAATAACCCTCTAGCAGGTAGGCCATACATAGGCAGCTGTGACATAAGACTACAGCTCTCGCGCGGTCCAGTTGGGTCTGCAACTGGCCCCCCGCAGGGACCGCGGCTGCAGGCAGCTGCAACCCTAGAAAGACCGACAGGGTAGCCGGCTGGGCGGAGCCGGGCCGGGGAGCGCGAGGGGTCCGCACCCCTTCTCGTCGCGCTCCGAGAGTGAGTCTTTGTACAGTCAGGGCGTCTGCAGGGTAGGGCCGGCTCTTAATCCTTGCAGGCGGGGTGGGGGGGTGGTGGTGACACGGGAAATATAGGTGGCGTCCGCTGGTGAGAAACACCTAGCGCAAGTAACACGGGTGGTGGCGAAAGGGAGTTCCCACTTGTTGCTTTCTTGGAGAAATGAAGACTTAAGAAAATAAGAAGGAGGGGCAGCTCAGTGCCTTTCAGACGCCTCTCGAGCCGCACCCTCGGCCAGAGGAAAAGCCCCTTGGGAGAGACACAGGAGCCTCAGAAAAACCCAGAAGAAAAGCGCCTCTCCGCGCTCCACCTCTTCGCCTCGCACTCCTCCTCCGCAGCGGGCCCAGCGCGCCCGCCCGCCACCTCTCCCAGCCGAGCCCTCCCACTTGGTGGTGTGCCCGAGCGTCCGCCGGCGACCTGACCCGTAGCCTTCTCCCATGGCGGCGGCCAGACCCCGGAGCTCCCCGGGCGGAGTTCTCTGCCGGCAGCTTCTGCTGAGCCTCACAGTGAGTGGCTGCTGTGGTCAGCGGTTCCTGGGGAGGGTGCAGGCGCAGGCAACCGCCTAGCCACCACGTTCAGTCGATTGGAGAGAAAGGGTGAAAACTGGGGTTCTTGGGCCTTGGGAATAGCTGAAAAATTGGAGTTGATTGGGGGTGGGGAAGGACCGATAGAAAGCAGACCTGGGCGCCGGGAACTAGAAGGGGCGGGGTAGGGTGTCTTTGGTAGATACAATCAGCGCAGGCAGATAAGAGGCATGAATTGCAAACGCCCATCCAGAACCGTGGCCTCTGGATACAAGCTGTGAAGCTGTATTCTTTGGCGCAAGTCACCAATTCCTGGGGAATTTGCAGTCAGACTTTTGCTTCAGGTCCTGTTCAGGCCACGGAAAGGGGAGCCGCTAGGCCATCTGGATGTAAAGTGCGTGCCCTTGGGTTAAAGAGAGGACTACAAGCCTTTCGTGAATTGCCCTTGGTGTGTGTGTGTGTGTGTGTGTGTGTGTAGAAGTTTGGGAGTGTTTAGGTTTTCTGCGCCAAGGGGGATGGTCGGTGACCCTTTGTAGTGTTTCCATTGTTTTGTCCGCATCTGAGGTGTCCGTTTCCTAAATCTTTGGGGAAAACACAGTCCCGATATCTTGGCATCTGGATTTTCCCCTTCTCTTATCATAAACCAGCCAGCCCCCTCTCCCAGGGCCCTAGTTTCTCTCCCACTTTAAAGAACACGACAGCGAAGACCCTACCAGGTTTGTCCATTTCCGGAGCTGGGATCTTTCGAAAAGGTGTGGCCTTATTTAGGGTGCAACAACCCCTTTCCCAGGCGGAATAGATCACTGAGGGAGTCGAGAAGGTGCAGGAGCCCGTGGCGGGGAGCAGCTCCAGAGGGGAGTTTAGTATCAAAGGTGCCCAGATTGTACTTTCTGGGTTTCCTGAGAAAAGTTAAACAGACCAGGTGCTCAACTCGATAGTGATCTTCCAAGCTGAGCTTCCAGCCCTGAGGCTCAAGTCACCCCTGAAGGACAATGAGAGAACTCAGGGAACAGCCCTGGGGAGAGAGCACGGGGGTATGGAGAAGAGGCTGCGCAGTACCTTGCGCTCTCAGGGCGGGAGGTGCGCACTGAGGGGTGGAAGACCTAGACGTGGTCTTGCAGGGCACTGGTCCCTGGGCAGACAGAATCTGCTGTCCAGCAACTTGAAGTGGCGATGGTGGAACAGGGGAAGGTGAAATAGTTCCGATAATTGCCTTTTTTTTTTTTTTGCCAATTTCATTTTACAGTCAATTCCTTAAAAATTTAAGTACTGTAAAAAAAAGTGCTGTAATAAAATTGTGGTTATTATTATTAGTGGTAATTAGCATGTCTTTTCCAAAGATTCAATAGACTTCAAGCCGTTAACAAAATCTCCAGTGACAATAGAAAGGGGCAGGTGCACACGTTAATATTTTACAGTTGAGGAAACTTAGAATGAAATAAATAATGGCCTCCCCATGTTGTTGATAACAAGAAAGGAATTCTAGTTAGATAACTACTAGTAAACTCACCATTTGTTTTAAAAAAAACCATTGGCCATTATTCACTGAAGGAAAAGGTGTTCTTAACCACATGCAAAAATAACATGGTGCTGCACATAGCAAACCAAACCAGCTGTCTTCCAATCAACCTGATTGGTGGCAACCCTATGTATGCCAGACATAGTGCCTAAGGCATTTGACTGCTTACCAGAAGGCTGGTGGCTCAAACCCACCAGCCACTCCTGGGAAGGAAGGTTGGGAAATCTACTTCTGTAGCCATACTGCCTCTGAAACCCCAGGAGGGGTCACTGTGAGTCAGATCTCACTCAAGGGCAGTGAGGTTTTTTTTTTTTTTTTAATGAATGTCAGAGTACAGCTGTGTTTTGTGTTCAATGGCTGATTTTTCAGAAGGAGATGGCAAGGTCTTTCTTCTGAGGTACCTCAGGTACCCAGGGACTCACCCTTCATAATAACAAACAAAACTTAAAGTGTGTCATCTCAGATGCCTTCTAGAAGAAGGCCAGGTATAGTTGAATAAACTGAAATGGAATAAGCCCCGTTCTTTGGTCTTCCTTAGCTGCATAGCTTGATAGACCAGTAGCAAGCAAAGGAACTCTGGCCATAGCTGCTCCCCTTGTGCTATTTTCTACCTGGAAGACCTGGCAAGAGTTCCTCCAGGTGTTCTGGTTCTCTTATGCATACCTGTGCAAAGCCCTGCCTGCCTGAGATGATTGTTGTGGTTGTGAGCTGGCCTCCAGTGTCATAAATGTGCAAACACTATTTAAGTGTAAGGTATTATTAAGTAAAAAAAAAAAAAAAAGTCTTTTGGAGGACCAAAAAATAACAAATCACCTTTACATTTCCTCTTCCATACATCCAAGCAATCCTTCACCATTCTACAAATTCGCTTCATCCCACTTCCCAATACTGCCTCACCTCACAGGTCTTAACCACCTGTGCTCTGGCTTCTCCCTAAAGTCATCAAGGATCTCCATTGCTCAATCCACATAGCCCTTTGTTTCTTATACAATTCCACCTTGTAGGTTACACCCTTATTTTTGAAATTCACTCCTGCTATTGTCTTTTGCTTGGAGGGCACACAACAACAACAACAACAACAACATTGTGTTTTGACCTCCCTGACCACTCAGAATTAGATTTCACATATAGTTCTTTTCCTACCTTCTTGAATGTTGATGTTCCTTAGGACCCTGTTCTACACTGTGTCCTTTGAACTTCACACCCGTCCCTTGAGCCATCTCATCCACTTTTATAGCTTAAAATGTCATTTATATGCCAGCATAGCCTAAATTTACATTGCTAGCCCAGATGTCTATATTGAGCAATGGGCCTTTGTATCTACCTACTATCATGTGTTACTCAGCATTCATTATCTTCCCAGACAATATTGCCTTTATTTTAGTGTCCTGTATTTCAATAACTGACATTGTCGTACACCTTGTTCTTCATGTAGGAAGCCCGGAGGCTTTTTGCTATTCCTTCTTCACTGCTCTCCCCTTCCCTCCTGCCCCAATCTATCATAATGTCAACCATCAGAAATATCTCATGCATTTTTTTCTTCTGTCCGTCCCCTCTGCTAACACCTCATATTACTATGAATAGTGTTGCAATGAATAGCAATGTGATGTATATGTCATTTTATATATGATCTAATGTATTAATGGGATAGGTTGTCAGAAGTGAGATTACCAGTCAAAGTATAAATGCCTTTAAATTTTGTAGATCTTGTCAGTGCCTCCTCCATTAAGATAGTAATTTTTTGTACTCACGCCAACAATTTATGGGTCCATATTCTTGCCTACAGGGTGTGCTGTTAAATTTTTGAATGCTTGCCAATGAGACATGACATTTCAATGTTGTTTTTCATTCACATTTTCTTATTATAAGTGAAGGTGACATAATTATGTTTTTAAGGGCTGTTTTTATTATTTTTAACGTGAATTATTCATGTTCATTGGGTTATTGGATTTCTTCTTGATTTATAAGAACTCAGTATATTGCAGAGACTAGCCCTTTAAAAGAGTAACTGCAAATATTTTTCCCTGCTTATCAATTATGGGAGCTCTGGTGGTCTAGTGCCTAAGGCATTTGACTGCTGACCAGAAGGCTGGTGGTTCAAACCCACCAGCCACTCCTCGGAAGGAAGATTGGGTGATGTAGAGATACTGCCTCAGAAACCCAAGGAGGGGTTGCTATGAGTCGAAACTGACTCGATGGCAGTGAGTTTTTTTTTTTAATCAATTATATTTGAACTTTGTTTATGGTGGTTTTGTATTGTTTTATTTTGCTTTGAAGTGTGTATTTTTAAAAAATATGTAATAGATTTTCTCAATTTTAGTAAATTGGCATTTGAAAGTCTATTCATAGTTAGGCCTGTTTGCCATATTTATATAGGAATTAACCATGTTTTTATCTGTTATCTGTATGGCATCATATTTTAAATTTAGCTCTTTGATTTGTTTGGAGTTTTTCTGTGGTTTTCTGCTTGATGTATGGATTCAACTTTATCTTTTGTGAAATGTCTGCCTAGCTCAGGTAGTCCAAATGCCATACGTATCTTCAGTGATGTGATCTGTCATAGAACGGTTTTCAGTTGTTTTGTGCCATTGAGGTGAGTCCAACTCATCGGGACTCTAGAGGACAGAACAGACTTGTTTTCTAGGTTGTAATCTTCATGGAAGCACATCACTCAGTCTTTTCTCCTGTGGAGCAGCTGGTAAGTTCTAACCATCAACCTTTCAGTTAGCAGCTCAGTGCTGAACCATTGTGCCACCAGGGCTGCTTTGTATGCATAAATGTTTATTATACAGTTATTAATTTCTGTCTATTCATAACCCAGGGAGCCCTGGTGGCACAGTAATTAAAGCTCTTGGCTGCTAACTGAAAGGTCAGTGGTTCAAAACCACCAGCTGCTCCACTGTAGGACGTTATAGCTATTGGCTTCCAGAAATATTTACAGGCTTGGAAACCCTGGGGGGCAGTTCCATTCTGTTCTGTAGGGTCATTATGAGTCAGAATCTACTAGATTGCAATAAGTTTGGTATTTCTGGTATTCATAACCCAACACTGCACTGTTTTAATTATTTTCACAGGATGCTTTTAAATCTGCTATGGCCAATATCCTTTTGTTGCTCTTCATTTTCATAATTTTCCTATCTATTCTTAATTTTTTTTCCTGATGACCATTTGAATCAGCTTGTCTAGTTCCAGAAAAAAAATAAATCTGTTGGAATTTTTTAGGGAATCAAACAACATTTATCATTTAACTTAATGAGGGTTGATATTTTTAGGCTGTTGATTTTTCCTATTTAAGATCCTTGTATGTCTTTCTCTTTGAGTCTATTTTTGTTCCCTCAGAAACGTTTTTAGATTTTCCTCAGATAAACTTTGCAAGTTTCTCTTGTTAAATTGGCATTGAAATCTTTTAATGCTTTTGAAAATGATCTCTCCTTTTCCTCTATATTGTCTAACTGCTTTTGTTTATGTGTATGAAGATTAATTATTTCTGTATTTTAATAGTTATTTCTGCTACCTTACTATCTGTTTTTTAATAATTTGTTGATTGATTTGCTTGTGTTTTCCACATATATAGTCATTTCAAATGCAAATAGAGATTATTTTACATCCCATAGCAATCCATGTGCATCTAATACCTTTCTTTTGCCTAATATGCCTTCAGGGTGCCCTGGTGGTGCAGTGGCTAAGTGTTTAGCTGCTGACTGACAGACGGTGGTTTGAATCCACCAAGTTCACTGTGGGAGGAAGATGTGACAATCTGTTTCTGTAATGATCTACAGCCTTGGAAACCCTTTGGGGCAGTTCTGCTCGGTCCTGTAAGGTTGCTATGAGTATGAGTCAAAATTGACTCAATGGCAGTGGGTTTAATGTATTGTTAACAATTGTTGTTAGTTGTTGTTATGTGCTGTCGAGTCGGCCCCGACTCATAGCGACCCCTCCTTGGGTTTCCGAGGCAGTATCACTACGGAAGTAGGATTGCCCAACCTTCCTTCCGAGGAGTGGCTGGTGGGTTTGAACCGCCAGCCGTCTGGTTAGCAGGCAAGTGTCTTAGCCACGGTGGTGACATTAGAGAGTCTATCTTGTTTCAGAGTTTAGAGGGGCTTGGCTTCAGTGCTTTGTCATTGACATTGTGATCATACATTGTTGTTGTTGTTGTTGTTATGTGCCGTCGAGTCAAACTCGACTCATAGTGACCCCTCCTTGGGTTTCCGAGGCAGTATCACTACGGAAGTAGGATTGCCCAACCTTCCTTCCGAGGAGTGGCTGGTGGGTTTGAACCGCCAGCCGTCTGGTTAGCAGGCAAGCGTCTTAGCCACTATGCTACCAGAGCTCCTACATAGAAAATCCTATTAAAGAAGTACTCATCAATGGCTACTTTTTGAAGATTTTTTTGAAAAATGGATTGGTTGAATTTGATTGAATGCCTTTCAGCCATTATAGAAATATTTCCATGCTATGCCTTCTTTAAACTAATTACTGGTTTGAAGTTTCTAGACCAAGTAGGTGCAGTGAGTGTGGATTACAAATGCAAGGGTGAGTTTACTTCTGGCTCAGGCTGACAATGAGGGCATAGCATTTTGGGATTAAAGTGGGGAAGATCTTCTCTTAGACTTTGGGCAGGTCCTGTGCTTTGATTCCACTTCTTTTTTTCAGGTTAGAAATTATGTCTGGGTTCCTCTTTCCCACTCTGTGTGCCAGCTTTATCTCCAGTTTTTGCCTAGCAGGTCCTTGCCAGTTTGCCACCTCTTTGATGCTCTAGGGTATTAAAACAAATATTTCATCCATCATTTTTAGTTAATGTGGGGATGGGGCTTGTCTGAAAGATAGCATGCCATTTTGGACATGAAAGTTTGTTTTCTTCCTATCCATTCTCTACATTGATTAGAATTACCTTGTTGCTGTTGTTGTTGTTATGTGCCATCGAGTCGGCCCCGACTCATAGCGACCCCTCCTTGGGTTTCCGAGGCAGTATCACTACGGAAGTAGGATTGCCCAACCTTCCTTCCGAGGAGTGGCTGGTGGGTTTGAACCGCCAGCCTTCTGGTTAGCAGTCAAGTGTTTTAGCCACTATGCTACCAGAGCTCCCTAGAATTACATTACTCAAGTATAAAACATCTCATGTAATTTCTTTGCTTAGAACAAATCTTTGGTTTTCTTCTTTATTCTTTATGACTGCTATTCAGAATGTGTCCCGCATCTACTTGTCAGAATCCGTTTCAAACTCTGTCCACTCACTTCATCTGTGTCTTCTGTCGGTGTGGTATCTGGGCCTTCACCTATGTTGCTCCTATAGCATTACGTTCTGCTTGACAATGGCTAACTTAAGCCACTCTTGAGGTGACTCACCTGGCTTCTAGACCAGGTAAACTAGTCTGCCTGCCCTCCTCTCTGATAACACCATGTACTTCTCCTATCATAGTGAGATTGTAAATATATGTGATGCTTGGATTGAGCATAGGGATCTTGCTTACTGTTCTGTGCCTGTACGTAGCAGCACTCAGTAAATATTTGTTGAATGCATGAAGGAATGGATGTCCGGGATACTGATATCCAAAGATTTTCTTAATCCAGCCATTTCTCACTTCTCCACTGTTCTTATCTTACTCCATGTCACCTTTATCCTTCCTAGATTCTCCCTTCTAGTTGGCCTCTGATTCTACTATTGCTACCTTATAGTCAGTTTCCACATAGCCCCCACAGTGATCCTAGGTAAATGCTCACCAGATTGACACTCTGGTTCCCGCATCTTTGGATGCTTTTTGTTGTACTTAAAATAAAATGCACACTCCTTACTCTTTTAGACCCAAGGATTATGGATTGACACAGTGGCTGCAAGAGTGGGCTCAAAGATAGCAGTGATTTTTGTTAGGATGGTGCAATACTGGGCAGTGTTTCCTTCTGCTGTCCGTAGGATTGGTAGGAGTCAGAACTGACTCAACAGCTCCTAACAACAACGTGAAGCGTCTGATGACCCTTTGACATCTCATCTCGTTCTCCCCTCGCTGTGCCTTCTTGTTGCTCCTCTGAAACACCAGGCAAATTTCCCTTCCAGAGTCTTTTGTTTTGGTTTTTACACCCCCGGGAAGATTCTTCCCTCCGTTAGAGGGTTGATTTTCTTCCTCTCTTCATTCAAGCTCTTGTTTTCCCCTTTGTTACCCTCTTTCCCTGCTTTATTATTTATTTAATTTTTGGGTAACATTTACCTCTCTCTGCTTTGGCTCTGTGTGACATTTGTGCATTTATTTATTTATCTATTTTTCTGCTCTATTTTAAAGTAATCTCTGTGAAGGCAAAGGATTTACTTCGTTCATTGCTATAGCCTCAAACATTGCCTAGCACCTCACAAGCAACCAGTAAATATTTGTTGACTAAGTTAAGTGGACGTATTCTTTAAGTCTCCTGGAACTGGAATCCTCGCAGTCATCTGCCTCCGCTCCTGTTCGCACTTGACTATGTGGCTTCTGAAAATCCTTCTCATCTTTCAATATCTAATTCAAATACAACCTCTTCAGTGTGCCCATCCCTAATTTCCAAATCAGACAAATCTCTCCCTTGCCTGATCCTTCATATATAATTAAATTGAATAACTAAAAGTTCTTATGTATACTTTTAAGTTACATTTATAGACTATGTAAAAATGATAAAATCCTACAATTGGCCATCTTGCTTTTGGTCAAAAACCTTTACAAAACTATGAAAAAAAAAAGAATGTGAATGTTTCAGGAGCATCCACTTTAGTTTCACAGAGACGCAAACTAAATTTCAGTATGTTCAGGAGCTCTGGTAGCATAGTGGCTAGAGCACTTGACTGCTAACCAGAAGGCTGG
>NW_006921981.1:1732019-1735617 GCF_000298275.1 Orycteropus afer afer | reverse complement strand
AGAGCACTTGACTGCTAACCAGAAGGCTGGAGGTTCAAACCCACCAGCCACTCCTTGGAAGGAAGGTTGGGCAATCCTACTTCCGTGGTGATACTGCCTCGGAAACCCAAGAAGGGGTAGCTATGAGTCAGGGCCGACTCGATGGCACATAACAACAACAACAACAACAACAACAACAATGTCCAGATTATAAATCACTCACTCATCCCATTGCCATTGCGTCAATTTCAGCTCATAGCGACCCCTGTAAAGACAGAGTACAACTGCCTGATAGGTTTCCAGGGTTGTAAATCCTTACAGAAGCAAACTGCACATCTTTCTTCCATGGAGGGGCTGGTGTGTTTGAGCCATGGACCTATCAGTTCGTAGCCAAGCGCTTTAACCATTTTGCCACCAGGACTCCTTATAAGTCACTAAATCATTTTAAAAATTTTTACATGAATTCTTTTGTAAAATGACTTACTCATTTATGAGAAAATGCATCTTCAGAAGTTCTTATTTCATTTATGTGCTTGTTTGAGTGAGGTTATATTACGCCAAGGTGATACAATACTGCTTCTCTTTAAAAGCATTGGTTTTTCCTTAGGATATTATTAATTTTATACATAATTCATTGTTGTTGTACCAATTGAAAATTTATTGAAATGATGTTGCTAGCTCATTAAACTTGTTGTTGGTTTCCTTTCCTATTTACGTACCTGGCCTGTCTTCTGAATGGTTCTCAGCACTCTCTCCTATAGGTTATTATTTGATTCTCATTGTACCCAATAGTTTAGTCAGTGAAGTTATTATTGACTCCATCGTATAGAATAGGAAACAAAGCCTAAAAGGGTAAATAATTCTCTGAGCTTTGATGATTTGTGAAGCAGAGAGATTGTTGTTTTATTTTTTCCCTTCATAAAAGTTTTGCTGATTTTTTTTTACTCCAGTATATGTTCATTTTAATTTAATAATATAAACTGATAGGTAAACACTAAAAGGTATTTAATATATAACATTTATTTTATTTTTTTTAGATCTTAACATTTGTCTGTGATGCCTGCAACAACTTTATCCTTCATGTTCCTTCCAAACTAGATGCTGAGAAATTTATTGGTAGAGGTAAGAAACTGCCAAAATGGGTGATAGATCTTAATTTGGTATAACCTTTTTAAAGTTAGTGTAAATTTTGAAAGATAAACCTAATGAGACCAAAGTTAAAATTGATATAGTACATGATCATTTTTAATACATATACTATCATTCCAATGAAAGGAATATTGCTCTTTATTGAAACATCACCATATGAAGTAGATAAAAAAGGTTTAGCTTGAGTAATAAAATAATGACTCAAATATTAATTATTATAAAATATTATAATATTTATTATAATATAATAAAGTATATTTGCATTGTTGTTGTTGTTGTTATGTGCTGTCGAGTCGGACCTGACTCATAGCAACCCCTACTTGGATTTCCGAGGCAGCATCACTATGGAAGTAGATTGTCCCATCTTCCTTCCGAGGAATGGCTGGTTGCATTAGCTGAAGGATATGGAATATATCATAAAATGCTTCTATGAAATGAAGAATAGTATTGAAAGTATTTTTTGAATTTAAAGATACTATTTTTATTTTTAATTTTTTAGCGTCTTATGCCATCTTTTTAGCATTTCATTTCATTAAAAAGCTTTTTTCAATGTTATATATTCAAGCCTTGGAGGTAAGATACCTTTATCTTGGGACAGACACCGCTTCCTTAAAAGGATGTTAAGTAGGTATTAGAAGTAATGTATGTGTGTAAGCACAACTTAATCAGACTTCCAGATATCTAACTTTCAAAAATGCAAAATTTTGCAAGACCCAGTATAATTAATTTTTAAGTTTTTGGCTCCCTTCCAAATGCATAGATTTCAGAAAAACTATATATTTTTATGTTTTACCTTACAAATAATTACTATGTATATTTTCTATAGTTAACCTGAAGGAGTGCTTTAAATCTGCAAATCTGATTCACTCAAGTGATCCTGATTTCCGAATTTTAGAAGATGGCTCAGTTTATACAACAAATACTATACTTTTGTCCCCGGAGAAGAGAAATTTTACCATATCACTTTCCAACACTGAGAACCAAGAGAAGAAAATAGTTGTGCTTTTAGAGCATCAAACAAAGGTATCACAGACTGTACAAGTGAAGTGTCATGATGTATTTTCTTTAAGAATAACTAACAGTACAAGGGAAGATGGAGAATCAGAAATGGTATGAGATAATTTAGCTTGAAGGAGAATGAAACCACAAGGCAAGTTCACTGTGTTCAAACACAAAAGGGTTGTGCAACATAGGTCCCTATGGGTTGTTACTCCTTCCTCCTGAGGAGGAATTGGGATAAGCTACGGCATGAGAATTTGAAATTAGACACACAAAAAATGTTCCTTTACATTTACTGTAGGATGGATGTCCAATAACCAGTTTTGAAACTTTAGCACAATTTGTGGTCTTAGAAAATGGATGACAGTTTTAGGTTGAGGTTTGGGCCTCATGCATGTTTATTGTATTGTGACACCCAAAGTCAAAATGTTTTCCATCTGCCATTGGCCACTGCCTAGTGCAGTGATCTGAGAGTTGTCACCATGTTTCTCTCCTCATTCTGACACAGACTTCTCTGTTGGTTCCCTGGCTCTGCCTAGCTGTTGGTGAGTGGAACATGCTTGTGCTAAATTTAGAAGGGCACATTCTCTGCTTATTTTCATTGCATCTCTCTCCTCCCATGTTATTGCATGGCAATACGAAAACAGTAATTTATTATTGTTGTATTTAGTTTCTCTTCTAAGCTTGCAATTCCATTTCTCTCTCTTCCATATTACCAATAAGTTATTTTCTCAAAAGAATCGCTGTGAGACAGCTATGCAGTTATCATTCTTCATTATCTTTTTTGCAGTGTGATATGTAGTGTGGTTTTCAAGCACTACCATTGCCTTATACTTTCCCAGTTAATTCTCATGGAAGGACAAAGATGTATCAGAGTGCTAATGTTTGAGAATAAAATAAATAGTTATTGACTTTATCTTTTTTCTGTCTTCTAAATTGAGGTATTGAAGAAAAGGAATTCTAAAGAAAAAGTTCTCAAACGTGCCAAGAGAAGATGGGCTCCTATTCCTTGTTCCGTGACAGAGAATTCCTTGGGTCCTTTCCCATTATTTCTGCAACAGGTGTGTTATACTTTCCTCTGTTTTGGAAGTCTATGATTTCCATCTTTTTTTTTTTTTTATTTGGACACTGAGGATGCAGTTATTTAAAAAATCATTGTGAATAGATATATGAAGGGGTAAGTATGTGCATTGTATGTTTCAATAAACCCAAAACCAAACTCACTGCCATCGAGTCAACTCCAACTCATAGTGACTTCCATTGGGTTTCCGAGGTGGCAGATCTTTCCAGAGGTAGATTGCCTCATCTTCCTTCCACGGAGAGGCTGGTGGGTTCAAACAGCCAACCTTTTGGTTAGCGGTCAAATGCTCTAGGCACTGTGCCACCAGAGCTCCTTTGTAAGTTTCAATATATGAGTGAAAATATATGTATTTATATCTACTTACATTTTTCACAAATTTTTAGTTATGCA
>NW_006921981.1:1721210-1731849 GCF_000298275.1 Orycteropus afer afer | reverse complement strand
TGATAAAAAGCCAAGTACCATAAAGGAGAAAGACATGCAACTTTATATTACTCCTTCCCAAGTCCACTTCTCAAACCACACTGGATTCAGGTTTTCTTTCTTTTTTAAATTTTTTATAGAAATGCCAGCAAATCTTGCCTGCTTTCACTGTCAGTGGTTGCTCTCAATCAGTTTATGGCTTTGGTGTCTTTTCCCTCAGCTCCTGAAATAGTAGGAGAAAATACTCCTTTATCCTCCCTCCAACATATTTAAGGAAGATGAGAGAAGAGCTTATTAAAGTTGAGGGAAAAAAAATTGTTAGAAAGCAAATTGTGCTAGCAATACTGATCTGAAGATAGTCAAGCTCTTACTGAGAGAGTGAAAAGAGCTTGGAAGAAAATTGCTTTTGGAATTAAAGAGCAGAATATCATACTTGTTGGGATATTTTGCCATTTCTAGTCTCGCTCATACTTTTTGTTTCCCTACTCAGCTCCTATCGTAAGGAAGACACTGACAAATAATGGAAACTAATTAAGGAAAGCACTTTCCAAGGTTATGCCCTTTTGTCAATATACTTTAAACCCAATGTCTTAAATACTATGGCACATACATAGTATACCGGGGCAAAGTTATGAACACTTCTTAGTCATAACCAAACACCTTGAGAGAATGATTTTCTGGGCATGAGGGCTCAGGACCAGAGTCTAGGAGGGCACTAAAGTCAATTGACATAACGTAGTTCTCAAAGACAGTATTCTCCATCCTATTTTGGTGAGTAG
This sequence comes from Orycteropus afer afer, assembly GCF_000298275.1. Taxonomy (NCBI): domain Eukaryota; kingdom Metazoa; phylum Chordata; class Mammalia; order Tubulidentata; family Orycteropodidae; genus Orycteropus; species Orycteropus afer. The sequence goes on along the minus strand of NW_006921981.1, from coordinate 1,731,091 downwards.
CTTCTGGGGTCTTAAAAATTTGTGAGTGGCCACCTAAGGTGCAACAGTTGATCTCTCCCCATCTGGAGCAAAGAAGAGTGAAGAAAGTCAAAGATGCAAGAAAACAGTTAACCAAAGGACTAATGGACCACATGACCCCCAGCCTCCATAGCCCTGAGACCAGAAGAACTAGATGGTGCCCAGCTACCACTGCTGACCACCCTGAAAGGGATAACAATAGGAGATCCTAGATAAAGTGGGAGAAAACTGTGGAACAGAACTCAAAATCATAAAATAGGCTAGGCTTACTGGTCTGAAAGAGACTTGTGGAACCCCGAGACTATGACCCTTAGACACCTGTCAAGCTAGGAACTGAACTCAACCCCTGTGGCTCAACTTTCAACCAAACGGTAGACTGGCCTATAAGGTGAATGCTATTATCAGAAAGGTATGCAGTCATCATAGCAAACAACCATACTAGATCAAAAGAGCGGCATCTGCCCAGGGAAAAAGCTCAAAGGCAGGAAGGGATAGGAAAGAAGGAGAAGGGAAATGATAAACACAGGAAGGAAGTAGGAAGAGTGCTGTTGCATTGTGGAGATTGCAATGAATGTCATAAAACAAATGAGTTGTTGAATGGAAAACCAATTTGATCTCTAAACTTTCACCCAAATCACAATTATGTATACATATATATATATAGAGAGAGAGAGAGAGAGAGAGAGAGAGATACACACACACACACATACATTTATACACACACACATATATATATACACAAGGGAGCTCTGGTAGCGTAGTGCCTAAGGCACTTGACTGCTAACCAGTAGGCTGGTGGTTCGAACCCACCAGCCACTCCTCGGAAGGAAGATGGGGCAATCCACCTCCATAGTGATACTGCCTCGGAAACCCAAGGAGGGGTTGCTATGAGCCGGGTCCGACTCGACGGCAACATAACAACAAACATATATACACATACACACACACATATAGTTAAAATGGATAATTAATTACTGATTAAAAGAAAAAAAAACAGATTTTCAAAAACATTTTTCATGTTCAGAATACTTTGTTTTCTAAGACAGGGATGTTTCATCATGTAAAAATATTTGGTTCATGTAAGTATCATTGGCCTTTAAAGTATTCCCCAGATACTTTGGAAAATGAAGATGCTACTATATTATTTTCCTCATGCTTGTTCTTTAAATTTCTTTATTATTAGCCTTCATTGTTCTATTGCTGCCTTTTATTTACACATAATAATAAATGAAAGAGGAGGTATTTTTCCATGAATTATTTATTGCAATAATAAACAGCCATATAATTGTATAAATATATAAAGTTCTGATGAAATATAAATGTATCTGTTATGTATATACCTACTTTCTAGATTCAATCTGACACAGCACAAAACTACACTATATACTACTCCATAAGAGGGCCTGGAGTTGACCGAGAACCTAAAAATTTATTTTACGTAGAAAGAGACACAGGAAACCTGTTTTGTACTCGTCCTATAGATCGTGAGCAGTACGAATCCTTTGAGGTAAAATCTAAAGCTTATATATTGTATTAGAAAGTATTATGCTTTGCCTTCTCAATTCATTTACCCTTTTTTGTTTTCTGAGTTTCTCATATTATGCTCAGGGTATATCTGATAACACACACTTAACTTGAGACAAAGGGAATTTTCATAGAAGAATCAATAACATTGAAGTCTATGTAGATTGTCCCTGATACTGTAGTTTTATTAGTTTTTTCAAGAGAACAAAGAGTGGTGCCACGTTGAAGAATGGCTATTTAGTTGGCAGAAAAGATCAGTGAACTTCTTTATGGTATAGAAATACCATAGGAGGTAAGTGAGGGACAGATACCATACTTCAGTGTCTCTGCAGTGGAAGATGGCTAACTTGTGGTGAGCAAATAGGAAGTGTGGTTAGTGCTTTATTGGGATCATTTAATCCTTTAATCATCTGGTTAACTTCCCACAGTGGAATGATAGTTAATAGGTAAGAGTTTTATCAAATTGTGTTTTGGTTTCCCAATGGGACCTAGTCATTTTGAGCAACTCAATTTCAATGATTTCACATTTATTTTGAATGAATTCATTATCAGTAGACAGAAAACTATTATACACCTGAAAACAATACAGCAATGGTGAGGAACTTAAAATGTATGCTATTAAATTAGATAAAGTTATGAGATTGATGCATTGCCTAGTGTGCTAAAAAGGCACTTTAAATTTGATAAATTTTAACATAAAGTGCTGTCTTACACCAAGAATTTAACCATCTCTTTTGTCATTAAAACAATAACAAGTGGTGAGAATCACACTACAGTGCCAACATTCTCCAAATTAAAGCCTAAACAAATTTGAAACATACCTTATTTTAATAGACTACTTTCATTCTTTCCTTCTCACAGCTAATTGCCTTTGCAATAACTCCAGATGGGTATACTCCTGAACTTCCTCTGCCCCTAATAATTAAAATTGAGGATGAAAATGACAATGCTCCAATTTTTACAGAAACAACTTACATTTTTACAGTTTCTGAAAATTGCAGAGTTGGTGAGTACCACTTTAACAGATGTTCTTCTTGTTTGTGGCTGTCAAGTTGGGCCCCTTCTATTCATGATGACCCCAGGCACAATGGGATCAGACCGTTGTGATCCATGGGGCTTGCATTGACTGGTTTTTAGAAGCAGATCTGCATACCTTTCTTTCTATTAGTTCTTAGCCTGGAAGCTCTGGTGAAAACTGTTCCGCATCGTAGCAATACATGAGCCTCCAGTGATGAAGGAGGTAGCGGCAGTTCAGATGCATTGGCTGGGAACTGAACCCGGGTCCATATGGACAATAAGAATCCTACCACTGAATCTTGATACCCTCTACTTTAACAATATTGTTCTTTTTGTTAGTTGCCGTCAAGTCGATTGTGTCTCATGGCGACCTCATGTGTGCTTAGTAGAACTGCTCCACAGGAGTTTCAAGGCTGGGGACTTACAGGAGGGCCTGTCCTCCAGTGTGCTTGGGTTGATTAGAACTGCTTATGTTTTGGCTAATAAACAAGCATTTCATTATTAGCCTCATGATGTATTGCACCTTAAATATGTTATAGTTAATAAGATAAATTTCACTATGAAATGGTGGGATGTAGCATGTCCTGGTGGCAAGAACAACGCACTTGCTAATCAAGATGCATTTGGGTGGAATTTTACTCAGCCTTTCAATAGCTGTGTGTGACTCTGGCCAAGCTTCTTAATCTTGCCCAGCCTGTTTCTTCATCTGTAAAATGGCATTTTGGTACACAAAGTTGTTGTGAGGGTTAAATAATAGACATGGGGTGCCAAACACAGTGCCTGAAAAATAGGAGCCACGTAATAAAGGTTTCTTTGCTTTCCTGTGTGAGGTAAACCAGATTTACTTTTAAGAAAACATAAAACAAATAAATTTTTGAGCAATTGGAAACCTAACCTTGAAGATACCAGTTGATATTCTGTAGTGATTAAATTATTGACAATCTTATGGGCATTATATTAAAGATCATTGAAAATACTACAGCTATTTTCCCAGTCTTATAAAAATTTTAGCTGGAAGTTGAAATTCAGAATGCAGTTTCTAAGATTTCTTCTAGAAAGATCTAACTGAGTTAAGAATTTTCAGAGAAAACTGACTCAAATTGTGAATTGAAGTACAGCCATAATTTTAAAAGACTAAAGAATAATTAGAATTCTTTAGTCTAGAAAGACAAAGGCCATGGGAAGATATAATCAACATTTGTAAAACTATAAGGAGCTCTAGTGGCATAAAGGTTAAAGCATTTGGCTGCTAACCAAAAGGTCAGTGGTTCAAACCTGCCAGCCACTCTGCAGGAGAAAGATGAAGCAGTCTGCTTCTGTAAAGATTAACTGCCTTGGAAACCCTATAGGGCAAGTCTACTCTGTCCCATAGGGAAGCTATGAGTTGGAATTGACTAGATGGCTGTGGGTTGGTTGTTAGGTATAAAACTATAAATTAAATACATTAAATATATGTATGGTCACTAAATTCCAAAATGTTAGAACTTTGGGATATTAAATGGAAGTGATACTTAATGTAGAAGTTTGAAAATTTATGGAAACCATTACTCTGATATATATAATAAAGTTGTTGTTTGTTGTTATGTGCCGTCGAGTCAGATCTGACTCATAGCGACCCCTCCTTGGGTTTCCGAGGCAGTATCACTACGGAAGTAGTTTGCCCCATCTTCCTTCCGAGGAGTGGCTGGTGGGTTTGAACCGCCAGCCTTCTGGTGAGCAGTCAAGTGCCTTAGCCACTATGCTACCAGAGCTCCCAAACATATAATAAAGTAGTGCAACACTATTTTGATGTCATTAGAAGTGAATGAAATAGAAGGGAAAGTAGAAAATGTAAGATTTGGAAATTAAAGGGGATTTTTCAATATATAGGTTCGACTGTGGGACAGGTGTGTGCAACTGACAAGGATGAACCTGACACGCTGCATACACGCCTAAAATACTCCATCATTGAGCAGATACCACCATCACCCACTCTGTTTTCTGTGCATCCAAATACTGGTGTGATAACTACTTCATCATCTCAGCTAAACAGAGAGGTAATTTATAAATATGAAAATTAATAAAAAATTATAACATGACTAATAGTACTGGCATATTTTCTTTGATATGTTCTTTTTTTAAAGCATGTGGTGAATCTAGTTTTAGAAAAATTATTTAAAATATGTTGATGAAGATCATTTAATAGCCTTCCAGTATACTAATTTTGAAATATTAATTTATTCTCTACTAATTTGTGTGTTTCATAAACACACAAATTGAGATAAACATATTTGTAATATAAACACAAACTGAAAAAACCCATGCCTTTGAGTCTATTCCAACTCATAGCAAACCCCATTGGATTTCCAAGGCTGTAAATCTTTACAGACATATGTTGCCTCATCTTTCTGCTGTGAAGCAGCTGGTGGGTTTGAACTGCCAGCCTTCTGGTTAGCAGCCAAATGTCTTACCCACTACAACACCAGAGCTTCTTAATGTAGACACAAGAAATGTCAAATAAGGAAAGTGAAACATTGGGACATATGTGGAAATTTGCTATCTACAGAGAAAGAAATACCCCTTTTTCTGTCTCATCTTCAACAACCTCATCTAAATTCTCCCCCTTGAGGAGATGACGACAGAATCTATGTATCTCTAATCTCTAGTTTCCCCTTTTAAAGTGGTTGCTAGAAATATTTATTTGGATGTCTTATGGGTAATACATATGTTAATACTTATGGGTAATATATCTTAGATGTAATACATCTAAAAAATTCTTCTTTCCTTCTAAACATTCTGTCCTTCTCATGTTTTCTACTTAATTAATACTTTCTTTTCTTATTAATATTTTTTCTGTTTTCACCTTGGATTCATTCTGTAGAAATTGTATTAATGTCTCCTGTTGCTCCCTAGATCTACTTAGTTTCCAAAACATGTTTATATTACCTCCAAAATTGTTTTTCACATATATTTTGTAGTTCAATCCAGTGTATCTATCCTAATTTATTTATCCACTTATTCAACTATTACCTCTTCCACAAATCATCTATTCATCTGAATTGTTATAGCAGCTTAACTTTTCTCTTTACTGAATTATTAATCTTTAAATCTTTAAAACATAGTAATATTTGTTTATCAGGTATTTCTCTGATTCTTCAAACTTCCTCTCAGATCTTTTCTCCTCCCATTTCTTACCTTTCATGGATTAGTGCAGCACTTCTCAATTTTTTTTAGTGTTAGGACTCTATACTTTTAAAAATTCTCAATAAAAAAAAAACCCAAAGATTTTTCATTTATGTAAGTTATATTTGTTGATATTTACTACATTAGTATTTGAAACTGAGAAAAGTTTAAAATATGTTTTTTGTGTTTTTAGTAACACATTAAAATAATAATAAAGCCATTAAAGGTTGAAATAAACAACATTTTCATGAAAAAGAAGTACATTTTCCAAAACAATACATACTTTAGTGAGATGAGTGGCATTTTCAAATATTTAAAAAATTTTCTTTAATGTCTACCTTAATATAAGATAGCTGGTTTCTGCTATCTCCTTCTTAATTCAATCTGATGTAATGTGTAATTTTAGCTAAAGCATATAAAGAAAATCTGATCTGATATGGAAGTGTTTCAATAGTCATTTTAGATGATTGTGGATATTTATTGATACTACACCAAAACTTGACAGGTAGTAGTCTACTAGTTGTAATATGGATTCTGAAGCCATAGTCATAAGCTTTCATACTTTGCTACATTAAAATCGGTTGGTGCATCTTGTACTGTGAGTGAATTTTATTATTCACATATGATTTTGTAGCATCATGCATTGGTCATTTGGAAAATACTGATTCACTGAGTTATACCCATTTTCCAATAATGGACACATTTCAAGCTATATATTTTTTAAAAATCACATCCCCATACCTATTAATTTCACAATGAAGGATACGGATTTTCTCCAAATTTCTCATTTTTGCCTAAAAGCATGAATTCACCATTGGCAACAAATAGTTGTGTTCTTTTTTTTAAGTGACAGACTCACTTTACTTACGTTGGACACATGTCTGCCAAATACTTTAGTCTGAATAACCATAGTTTATCTATCACTTGTTCTTCCAAGTGAAAATGATATTCCATGGAAAACAATAAAAGCAGCTAGTCTGGCTCAGAAAGCAAATAATTGCCCACGTGCTCGTCCTGGAGCAAACCACGGTACTACACTGTGCAACAGAAGTGCTTTATGCATGCCTCCCACTTCTTCACGTAGAATATGGGTCAAAATTTAGGAAAATTCATCATTTTTATTACTTCTACAGGGATGTCCTTAACTGAAACAGAAATTTATTTGCCATTTATTTTTTAATTTATTTTTACTGGGAGTATGTGCCAGTGATACAATAAATAGATGTATAATTTGGGTCAATTATTTTTGTTTCATGCTAAGGTGCCAGCAGCTTTACTAGCCATTTTGTTGGCAACAATGCAAATATCAACACGGTGAAAAGGTTGATAGCATCTTAGAATTATTACAAAAAAATGTTTTGACCTCTCAAAACCCCTGCAAAGGTGTCTAGGCCCATGCATCACACTTTTAGAATCACAGACTTAGATTAACATCATGTGTATTTGAAATATTTGCTGAGTGAATGAATATATGAATTAATGCATTGCTGTGGCTCTGTAAATTAGACAGAGTCTCCATGGAATTTATGTGCTCAGGAAAAGCACATGAAACCAAATCTTTCATCCTCAAGTCTTGAATGTTGTTGTTGTTGTTGTTATGTGCCGTCGAGTCAAACCCGACTCATAGCGACCCCTCCTTGGGTTTCCAAGGCAGTATCACTACGGAAGTAGATTGCCCAACCTTCCTTCTGAGGAGTGGCTGGTGGGTTTGAACCGCCAGCCGTCTGGTTAGCAGGCAAGTGTCTTAGCCACTATGCTACCAGAGCTTGAATAGACCCTTCTAATAGAATTAGTTGTAAACGTTTGATGAATAAAGTCTTGGAATGCTTCTACCCAACAGTGCTTCACAGCAACCTTTTGAGCCTAAGATTTCAGTTTTCAGCTGTTGCCTTCAATTCTTTACACCCCTTAAACAACAGAATTTCTCCTCTGACTGAAGATGCCACAAATTAATATCGAGGGCCCCAAAACTTACATTCTTTCTTTGCTTTGTCAACCAGCTGATTATTTCTGATAAATCTTAATTCACTACAAACAAAATGTGTATCCCCTCCTGAAAGTACACTAGCATGAGATTTTACAAATTTTCTTAATTAAAAAAGACCATTATTTTTCAAGTTTACATATGTGATTGATTATTTGGGAAGAGTAAATCAGGAAAATTACATGTGTATAAATCTGACATCAAGAGAAATTTTTATTTTAGGGAACACCTACCTGGTGATAAGAAAGTTTCAGAGATAATGGAATGAAGGGAATAGAAAGCTTTGTAACAGAAGAGTGAATATTTTAGGTTCACATTTTCACATACTATTTTACCTATGAGAAGAGGTGAACAAGTAGGATAGATGTAATTATCAACACTTTATACATGAAGAAATCTAGGCAAAGAGAATATTTCAATAGCATACGCCAGAGATTGCATATGCTATTTTTGGATCTGGGAATAGAATCCAAATATCTGAATACGCAGTCCACAAGGCATTTTTATTAATGTTGTTTTTAATCCTTCTATAAGTCAATCACCATTGTGAGGAGACACTTTCTTTTTTTTTTTGAGGGGTGATGAGCCTTCTGCTTGGGATGACCTGTAGTTGTTGTTGTTATGTGCCGTCGAGTCAGACCCGACTCATAGCGACCCCTCCTTGGGTTTCCGAGGCAGTATCACTATGGAAGTAGATTGCCCCATCTTCCTTCTTTGGAGTCGCTGGTGGGTTTGAACCGCCAGCCTTCTGGTTAGCGGTCAAGTGCCTTAGGCACTACGCTACCAGAACTCCCTGAAATGACCTAGATACCAAAATTTAAGATTGATGGCTTAGTACTTAGTACTTAGCCCATAGTACAGTGAATGGGAAACCCTAAAGCTAGATTTTATTTTTCATGGAAAGAAAAAAGACTCTAGACTTTTGTTTCCATACTAATTTAATGGTCTTTTTTTTTTTTTTAAATAAATATCAAGTAAATCTCTAAGATATATATTTTTAATAATATTTTATTTTTGGTGGAAATACATTCAGCCAAACCCATTCCTGTTCTAAACATAATGATCAGAGACATTGGTTAGTTTCTTCACATTGTGTCAATATTTCTTATTTCTTTTCCAGTTGTTTCACTTCCATTGACTTAAACTCCCTGATTGTTCATCCCTCAACCTTCTGGTCTAAGATTCAAAAAGCTTTGACTATTTGGTCTTAAGTAAATAATTTTTTCAAAAGAGCGTAATGCCCAAGGGTGACAATCTTTACTTTTTAAGTTAAGCTGTTACTTAGGCTATAGGTGACTTTACAATTTCCCTTGATTGTTTTATTATTAAGACTGGTATATGAGTCACTGCTATATATTTTTGAACATAAGAATGTACTTTTGATAGGATATAAGATTTGGATTAATTACCAAGCAATTTTAAATGTACTTATGACTATATCTCTTTTCTACTGGATAAAGATAAAACCAAATGACTACAACCTACACATTTGAAACCCAAAACCAAACTCACTGCAATCAAGTCGATTCCAACTCATCATGACCCCCTTTGGGTTTCTGTGGTGGTAAATCTTTATAGTAGTAGATTGCTCAGTCTTCCTTCCACACAGTGGCTGGTGAGTTTGAACTGCCACCCTTCTGGTTAGCAGTCAAGTACCATAGACACTGTACCACTAGAGCACCTTACAAAGTTGATAGCACTTTAAATTTGACAAATGACTGTTTTCATATATTACTTGAGAATTCTAGTGTGAGGAAATTATTCTACTGCGAGTACACGAGAGAGAAAACATTTAATAATATACCTCTTAAATTATCAATGCAAAGAAAATTAGAGTGTAAATTAAGCTTCCATATACAGTGTTATTACTTTTATCTAATAATTCAATCTTTGTTTTCAGTTAATCGATAAATACCAGTTGAAAATAAAAGTACAAGACATGGATGGTCAATATTTTGGTTTGCATACGACTTCAATGTGTATCATTAATATTGAAGATGTGAATGACAACTTGCCAACATTTACTCGTAATTCTGTAAGTGTATATGGTATTGGTAAGAGAAAGATACGTAACCCAGTGTTACCTGCTGAATTTGCTCATCTCCATCCATGTCCCATGCTTTTAAATAAAGTATCCCCACTGACATGACAGCAGCTTAATCTTTTTTTTTTTTTT
>NW_006921981.1:1692535-1720255 GCF_000298275.1 Orycteropus afer afer | reverse complement strand
TGCCCAACCTTCCTTCCAAGGAGTGGCTGGTGGGTTTGAACCGCCAGCCTTCTGGTTAGCAGTCAAGTGCCTTAGCCACTATGCTACCAGAGCTCCTAATCTAATTGTTTAGCCTGTCCACCTATCTATCTGTCCATATACCCATGTTTGCTTTCACTGACAACTCAGTACTGTATATGCAAAAGGGTTCACATTTGTTGTCTGTACTACAGCAGCTTAATCTTAAGGTTTAAAGTTATTAAACCTTAAACTGCCAGCCTCATGACCCCTACTATACCTGAGCCCATCACTGCAGCCACCATGTCAATATTTCACCTTAGTCTTCAAGGAGACTTCTTTGCTCTTCAGCCCTTGAAAGAGGTTTTTTTTTTGCAACAGATTTGTCCAATGCAATATGTAGACATAGAGTTTTGGGAATTAGAAGAATAGAGTTTACTTTACATGATATTCTACTTTTGTGAGTATTACTAATAAAACTTTTTGTTTGTTTATTTTTATTATTTCAGTATGTGACATCAGTGGAAGAAAATAGAATTGACGTGGAAATCTTACGTGTTACTGTTGAAGATAAGGATTTAGTTAATACAGCTAATTGGAGAGCTAATTATACCATTTTAAAGGGCAATGAATATGGAAATTTTAAAATTGTGACAGATCCAAAAACCAATGAAGGAATTCTGTGTGTGGTTAAGGTAAGAGTAAATTAATAAATTAATCATTTGTAGTTTATAATATCATAGGTTAGCTTACTAACATTTAATGAAATGTAAGTAATTCTAGTAAGTGTAGGAATCAAATAAATATGTTTGTTGTTGTCATGTGGCATTGAGTCATCTCTGACTCATAGCAACCCTATGTACAACAGAACAAAGCACTGCCCAGTCCTATGCCAGCCTCACGACCCCTACTATACCTGAGCCCATTGCCATAGCCACCATGTTAATCTTCTTGTTGAGGGCTCTTTCATTGACCCTCCATTTTACAAGCATGACATTCTTCTCCAGAGAATGATCCCTTCTGACAACATGACCGAAGTAGGTGAGATGAAGTCTGGCCATTCTCTCTGCCAAGTAGCGTTCTGACTGCACTTCTTCCAGGACAGATTTGTTATTTCTTTTAATAGTCCACAGGACTTTCAGCATTCTTTGCCAACACCACAACTCAGAAACATCAACCCTTCTTTGGTCTTCCTTATTCAATGTTCAGCTCTCACATGCATATGAGGCTATTGAAGATACTGTGGCTGGGGTTAGGTGCATCTTAGTCTTCAAGGTGACTTCTTTGCTCTTCAGCACTTGAAGAGGTCTTTTGCAACAAATTTGCCCAATGCAACATGTCTTTTATGTCTTGACTGCTGCTTCCATTGGCGTTGATTGTAGAACTGCTTATCTGTCCCATTGTGAGGATTTTTGTTTTCTTTATTTTGAGGTGTAATCCATACTGCAGACTGTAGTCTTTAATCTTCATCAGTAAGTGCTCCAAATCATCCTCACTTTCAGAAAGCAAAGTTGTGTCATCTGCATATCTCAGGTTGTTAATGGCTCTTCCTCCAATCCTTATGCCACTTTCTTCTTCATATAGTCCAGCTTCTTGGATTATTTGTTCAACATACAGTTTGAATAAGTATGGTGAAAGGATACAACCCTGACACACTCCCTTCCTGATTTTAAACCACACAGTATCTCCTTGTTCTATTCGAATGACAGCCTATGTACAGACTATATACCAGTTCCTCATGAATAATATTAAGTGTTCTAGATTCCCATTCTTCTTGATGTTATCCATAACTTGTTATGATCCACACAATTGAATGCCTTTGCATAGTCAGTAAAACACGAGTAAACATCTTTCTGGTATTCTTTGCTTTAAGCCAAGATCCATCTGACATTAGCTATGATATCCCTCTCTCCACATCCCCTTCTGAATCCAGCTTACATTTCTGGAAGTTCTCTGTCAATGTACTGCTGCAACCATTTTTGAATTATCTTCAGTAAGATTTTACTTGTATGTGTAAATAAATATGTAAGTAAATGTGAATAAAATGTTCATAGTAAATGTAATGGAATGTACATATTTATTTTTGAGAAACATTTATTTTTGAGAAAACATAAAGGCACAATTTAAAGAAAATATCTTATTCATGTTTTCAACTAATATGACAGAGTATCCACCTTGTAATCAATACCTCTTAACAGTTCAAAAACTAATACAGCTTTGATGCCAATGGGGCAGTGTCAAACTTTCCTTGCCCATTTTTTCTGTACCTGGGTCAGGGAGCCACCTCTTGATTACTGAATTGCCCAAATGATACGTTACTCAGTCCCATGTTGAGGCTGTTTGTTGGTCTGTTCATCTGTGTCCACTGTACATAGCATCCTTAGTATCCAGGTTCAGTATGGGCATCCTCAGCCATTCAAAGACGTGAACACTTCTAAAACCCCTTTCTGCTATTGTTCTACAGCCTCTCAGAGGAACTCACTGCTAATTCAGGAGCCAAAGTTAGACCTCAAGTGACCTGAGCTCCTTTTGTCTTGGAAAAATTCATACTTTTAGCTCTACCACATCATTAGGTAGAATATGATTCCATCATGGATCTGGGAATTTCCCTTTTGTACATATTCTCAAGGACCATGCATCAAAAATGATAGCAAGAGATAAAAAGGAAAGTGTGATCTCCATAAACTTTCCATTTTCGTGAGCCTATCCTTTGGAAATTATTTACAAAATTTGACCAACTTCTTTTAGCCCAAACCAGGCACAAGTAGTAATTTTCTTCCTTTCATGAGGGTAGGACAAGCTGTCCTATATTGTTGTTGTTAGGTGCTGCCAAGTCAATGAATAAATAACTATTGATTGGGTACTACTACAGCAGTATCAAGTATTAACCTCCACACACCTTTCTTAACCTATGATAGACACAAATGTAAATAAATATATATATATATGCACTTGACTGCTAACCAGAAGGCTGGTGGTTCAAACCCACCCAGCCACTCCTCAGAAGGGAGGTTGAGCAATCTACTTCTGTAGTGATGCCACCTTGGAAACCCAAGGAGGGGTCACTATGAGTCAGGTCCAACTCTATGGCTCATTGTAACAACAATAATAAACTATCAGAACCAAAAATACTACTGTGTTAAATTTGCAGTTGAGTAACAGTATTTCTTTTTTGCTTGTTCCACCCAAATACTGGATCAGCTGAAGGATTCCTCTCCTCCTCCCCCTCCCACCATGTTTCTGGGTATATGTTCACCACCCTCATGATTATTCTCAACACAGGATTGACATATTTCTAATTTTCACTAGTTATGTATACTAGTTGGTGTTGCAAGATTTTAAAGGACTTGATCTGATTTCAGTACACTTGCTTTTGCAGCCTCTGAATTATGAAGAAAGACAACAGGTAGTCCTGCAAATTGGCGTACTTAATGAAGCGCCCTATTCTAAAGAGGCTATTTCAAGATCAGCTATGAGCACAGCGACAGTTACTGTAAACGTGAAAAACCAGGATGAGGGCCCAGAGTGTAGCCCTCCAGCACAAACAGTTAGAATTAAAGAAAACTCACCCGAGGGAACAAGGAGCAATGGATACAAAGCTTATGACCCAGACACCAGAAGTAGCAGTGGCATAAGGTATATACATTTAATTCTACTTCAGTTAATTTTAAATTTAGTTTGGCTTTTAAATTTATAACTGTTCATGTGACTCTAATACTATACCTTTTATTGTTTGAATTCGTCATAATTAACAGGTATAAGAAATTAAATGACCCGGAAGGGTGGGTCAACATTGATGAAAATTCGGGGTCAATCATAGTTTTTAGAAGCCTGGATAGAGAAGCAGAGACCATCAGAAATGGTATATATAACGTCACAGTCCTTGCATCAGATAAAGGTAAGAATGTTATTTTTAAGCCAGCTATATACATGTTCAGTTTGTATTTCTCCCCAGAATGATATATAAATAATTAAAAGGTTTGCTCTAATTTGTTAACTGATCTCTGTTTTCTAATAACATCTTCCATTTTAGATAAAATTATAAAATAACTCATTTGTAGAAATATTTGAAATCATAATTTAAGTTAAATAATCACTAAAAATGAAGAAAATTACCTTCAATTTATCTAGTCACCTCTCTTAAAATATTCACTCTGGCTGAAAAGTTCATTCTAGATTGTCATTGTGTTGTTGTTATGTGCTGTCAAGTCGGCCCTGACTCATAGCAACCCCTCCTTGGGTTTCCAAGTAGATTGCCCCATCTTCCTTCCGAGGAGTGGCTGGTGGGTTTGAACTGCCAGCCTTCTGGTTAGCAGTACATGCTTATTGCTACATAGTGCTCTCCTAAAAAGCACTTAGATTTTTACAGGAAACTGGAAATATAGTTGGGATTAGACTTCTAATTATGGACATTGTTTAAAAATAAATATTTGTCATGATTATTAACATATTATGAAATTGTTGTTGTTATTTGCCGTCGAGTCGGCCCCGACTCATAGCGACCCCTCCTTGGGTTTCCGAGGCAGTTATCACTACGGAAGTAGGATTGCCCAAACTTCCTTCCAAGGAGTGGCTGGTGGGTTTGAACCGCCAGCCTCCTGGTTAGCAGTCAAGTGTCTTAGGCACTATGCTACCAGAGCTCCCTATGGAGACAAAATTAAAAATCCTTATAATTATATAATATGTAAAATAATATTCTGTAAGTCCCATAAAATTGAAGAAATATGAGCACAGTGATTATATTGAGAGTATTTTGTACATAAAATATAATCTTAACATAGCATGCATTTAAACTTTTTACCTTTCTGAAATAAATCACACTAATAAACAAATTCTTAAACATTAGTTTGCAGAACTAGAATTTAAAATTGACTTCGGAAGATACTTAGGTATTACAAATTCTCTCTAAATTAAGAGAAGGCTCTTTTATCAATTACCTGAATTGGCAAAGTTGTAATCCTTATTGAGTTATCTTAAGCTAATTAAAGACTGTCCTATAAGGTCTGAGCTTCTCTTGTCATTTTCAGGTTATTTTTCTTCTTTTTATTTGCTTTTTCATCAAAGGCAAATGAAAAAAACTAAAATAACATAAAAATCAGATTCACAGTTTTTCACGTTTTTAAAGGCACTTGACAAATGGTTTGTGGAGACATGAGACAAAAATTACTGTTTGAAGTTTGAGATTATCATTATTATTTTTTTCTACATCTTCTGTTGCAATGTGTAATTGAGGAGATCAAATACTTTTATGAAGTATAGATGATGCATTGTTAATCATCATTGTGGTACAGAGTAAGTGTGTGATGAGGCCTTTCTGGTTCTTTTTTTTTTTTTTTTTGAAGAGGGTAAAAAAATACCATAGACATGGAATTTTGGATGAATATTTGTCTTTATGAACTGACATCATACAAAATTATGGGGGTTTTTTAAAAGCTTTTTTCTGAAATCTACATTTGCGCCCTTACTACTGCTTCCTAAGGACAAGTGCTTTCTCCTCGTGTTCAACCTTCCTACTTCTCAAAGCACAAGTCTCTATGGAGTGTTTCCTTCTTTTAAACTCTCTTTCCCAAGGCTTCTATGTCTATACTTTTCCCACACATTCCTCTCTCTTCTGAACAGTTTCTGGTTTTGCTATCTTCCCCTCTCCTATTTAGAGGTATTTCTGAAGCTTTGAGTTAAGTTTCTCTTTTCCTCTTAACCTCTTCTCAATCGAAACTTGCTTGGCAGTTTCAGCCAGGTGTCTCCTCTACATAGGTGAGTTTTAGGCTTCATTAATTTTGGTATTATTCTAGGGTTTTTGTTTTCTTAGTGAGAACACTCAAATATTTTAATACATATGATATGAGAGTAAGGAACACTGGTGGCACAGTGGTTAAGCACTCAGCTACTAACCAAAAGGTTGGTGGTTCAAATCCATCAGCCACTCCACTGGTGGAAAGATGTCTACTTCTGTAAATATTTGAAGCCTTGGGAACTCTATGTGTTCTATTCTATAAGGTTGCTATGAATCAGAATTGACACAGTCTCTGTGGCTCCTGGTTCAGAACCAATTCATGGCTAGGTGGCATTGAGCTTCTGCCCCATGATGACCCTGAAGATATCACAGACCCCGTCACTGTGCCACAGCTGCCTTGGTCAAAGCTGTATCTGTTCTTCCACCTTTCAAATTTGGGCGACTTTGCATAAAACATAACTCCAGGCACTGATGGCAAAGGTGTTTTCCTCTTTACCATGCTGAGTGTCCAAGGCCTCCTTATTAGGTAGAAAGAATAGAGGACATAGACAAAAATTCTGGATTTGCTTTCAGCTTTGGAATTTGTAACCGTGCTACCAACTTGAAGTCTGTTTCCATACCTACTTCATCTTTTAATTCCCCAGATTGTGTAGTCCAGTGACTTACACAAAGTAGTTATTCAGAAAGTTTTTGTTGATCATTAGATAGGTGAATTAGATTAAACTTTAATCTAATTATCATTAGATAGACTACACGAACAGTGATTATTTCAGTTTGCAAGTGATTTTCCATTTTTGAAGTCCTTCACCCTCCAAACGTTTCCAAGTACTATTTTTTATCCTAATCTTCCAAATATATAGCTTCTTGCATTCATTTTCTCTGCTCCAAACTTTACATGCTTTCTATTTGTGCCTTAAACTCTAAGCTTCCTACTATGGCATTCATGGAGCCCTTACCCTTATTTCTGGTGTCAGCACCCACCTGTCTTTCCTTTTATTGTCCTCAGATCATATTGCAAGCATACTGTGCTTTCCAACCTCTTAAATTTCCCTGTGCTTTTAAATACACCAGAAATGCCCTTGTTCATACTCTCTCCTATCTCTTTTTAAAAATCAGTCAAAATTCACCTCTGTAAAAATTCTCATGTCTATTCCAGATTTTTAGTGAGTGAAGGAACATATCTGAATAGCAGTTGATATGTGTAAAACCCATTTTAAAATATTAGGATTTTTCTTCTCATATTCCTGAGGGTATAACTTTGGTGGTAACTTGTGCATTATAGATGGTAAGTATACAGTCTTTAAATATTTTCAATTCATAATTTCCTAGTGAAAACTCAAAACATTCACTTTTATTTCTGTTTTTCTAGATGGTAGAACATGTACTGGGACATTGGGAATTATACTGGAGGATGTGAACGATAATGGCCCATTCATACCCAAACAGACAGTGGTCATCTGTAAGACCACTATGTCGTCTGCTGTGATTGTTGCTGTTGATCCTGATGAACCTAAAAATGGTCCACCCTTTGAATTCACTGTGGAGAGTCTTCCTGGTTCAGATTTACAGAGAGCGTGGGAACTGACAAAACTTAATGGTATGTCTTCCTAAACATTGTTTTATTCTTTTCAACATCAGGATGTCTAAAATATATTTTTCTTGATAATTCAGTATGTGAGAGCCACCAATGAAAGATAGTAAATTTCTCAGTTTTAGTGGGATGGGAGGTGGGCCAATCTCCTGTCTGTCTCTAATCCTGTACTGGATTCACTTAGATGTTGCATGAATTCTCACTCTCACTACAAACACACATACCCCTCAGAGCAGTCTAACACAGTAAGTTCCTGATTTGTATATCTCCTGCCTACATAGTTTTCTTTTATTATGATCCTTTATGTTAATAGGTTCTAGGTCTTAAGAGAGCCTCTACTTATTGTTGGCTTGGCTCTCCATGAAGCAAACTGAGAAAGTTAATCAGAAAGGATGTTTATTAAGAAACATTCTTGGGACCAATAGCCAGGAAAAGAGGAGGAAGCAAGATTGGCAGGAAGAGAAGTCAAGCTGAATCCTAGGCCAGATGACAGCTTCAGCTAATGACATGGGGACTCTGGAGCTAAAATGACCCCTCAGAGTGGTTCCAAGTTGAACCTTTACATATGCTATACTCATTGCTGGAAGCTCTGGTGGTGTAGTGCCTAAGGCACTTGACTGCTAACCAGAAGGCTGATGGTTCAAACCCACCAGCCACTCCTTGGAAGGAAGGTTGGGCAGTCTACTTCCATAGTGATATTGCCTCAGAAACCCAAGGAGGGGTCGCTATGAGTTGGATCCGACTCAATGGCAGTGGGTATACTCATTGCTCACTCAGTGGATGTGGGTAAGATGTTTGGCAAGATGGTACAATCACTGAAGGTGCTGACAGCTCTCTGGACAGTTGGGTTAATAATCCCTTCTTTGCAGGGGGATCTGGGAGTGTATCACAGTGCCCACCATAACATCCCGTTTCTCTGCCACCATGCTAGCATCTTACCATTTCTTCTCTATCATGTGCTACTTGGGATTCTAACTTGATTCTCAGTCTGTACTTTTATGACAGGATCTAATATGCTAAGAATGACTAAAGGGAGTTGAACCCCTCTTCACACTTCCATTGAACCACTGCCTACATCAGCTCTTAATTCTTTAGCACTTCCTCAGACTTCTGCCCACATTGTCCCTGGATCTCAATGTCATGGTCTACCTGGACTCCAGCTTTTTCCACTGTAAACTGAGTAGGGTTTACCTTTGTTATGCTCTTCAGTATTTTTCAAACTCATGCTTTCAATGAATATGCTTCAGTTTCCTTCTATGACAAATTAGAAAAGAAAGGTTGTGAGAGAAGACAGAAGGAAAATGGGCTTGGGAAAGAAAATGAAGACATCTTAGAAGCCAAGGTGCTAAGTTTAGACATTTTGTCTTATATTCTGCTCTGAGAACCGACAATAGGTTATGACAACATTTTGAGTTTTTCTACAGTATTGTGTGTGTGTGTGTTGTGTGTAAGATTTCAGCTGTTCTTTCTTGGAGAGAATTAGCCTTTTCCTTATATTTTGCCCTTTCTACTTGTTTGGTGTCAAAATATGATTCCTTTTTTAAATAGTTCAATAAGAGGCAGTGGTTTTGTTTTGATTTTTTATTATTCTTATTTAGTAAAAAAAAATAACATTGACAACAGGATGTTAGTCAAAACTTTGTTATTTTAAAGTTACACTGGTCTGGGAAATAATTCAAAACCTGGAGAATATCAAGTTAAGAAGTTCCTACACTGCAAAGATTTTGAAGTCAAATAGGCTTGGTGTCAAACCCTGGTTCTACTATTTATTAGTTACATAAATTTGACTGTGTTATTTATTCTCTATGAACACAGCTTATTGATGGGCAAAATTTACTTTTTAGGAAAGTAAATGAGATAGTGTGTAGCACATTATGAATCATATATTTTGATTTTATTAGTATCATTATTAATGTTTCTTACACAATAAACTTTTCTTTTAAAAAAATACTTGGTTGTGTTTTTGGTGAAAGTTTATGCAGCAGTTTAGGTTCCCAAACAACAATTTCTAAACAAATTGTTCTGTGACATTGGTTACATTTTTCACAATCCATGAACAGTCTCGTTATTTCTGTTCTGGTTGTTCTGTTTCCATTAATCTAGTTCCATGTCCCCTTACATTCTCATCTTTGTTTTAGAGTAATTGTTGACTGTTTTGTCTTATATAGATGATTTTTTAAAGGAGCAGTACATATATCAGTAATATTCATTATTTTTTTATCCCATTTTTTATTAGCTGCAAAGTGACCTCAGGTTAGTTTTAGTTCAGGGTTTGAAGAGTATCTCAGGATTATAGTCTTGGAGAACGCTCCAATATTAACCAGTCCAATAGGTCTTTTTTTTTTAGTTAGAAGTTCAGTTCCACATTTTTCTCCCATTCTCGCAGGACCCATCTATTTTTACCCTGATTAGAACAGATGGTAATGCACCATAGACTTATAAACATGCTTTCTTTTAAAAGTGATTTAACATCATGAATTTTCTACCCAAACACTCAAATTTCTACTTAGAACTTTAAACACTATATTTCAGGAAATGAAAAAGTCACAACAGTGGGTTAAGTGAATGAAGGATTGTTCTCTGATATATGGCATCAATATTCAGAATAATATTAGACTATATTGACTTTTGGCCTGGATATTTTCTATCTTTGATCTACAAAATACAATTTAAAGGAAAGGTCCCCATTTTCTTTAAGACGACAGGATGAAGTCCCAGCAGTGTGACTGCCTGCTATTTTCTTCAAGGGTCAGCTATGTTCTATATCTTCAAAATAAGTGTCAGACAATAAGTCATGAGTATTTATGGTTTTTTGGCACATTATATGAAAACAATTAGGAGGAAATATCGATATAGTCTATTACTTTCTGATTGATCAGATATAAAAGCAAGTGTACACTGAATGGCTTAATTAAATATTTTAAAGATATGATAAAACCAGTATCTTAACTAGTCCACTAATTATGGGAGGAAGAATCAGATGGACAGATTAAAATACACAAGAGCCAAATGACCTTTATATAAGAAGCAGTACAGACAAACTTTTATATGCAATGTGTTTGTAATGGCTGTAAAATAGGTCCCCACAGTCCCTTCTCATTTACAGTCCTGTAGCAATTGTGTCGTCCCATCAGGAACATCCATTGGTAGAAATGTATGATAAATTTTCTATGGTAGGTATTTATATTCAGCAGAAAATTTCAATGATATTTTATAATGTTTGGTTTTATTTTCTTTCAGATACAGCAGCACGCCTTTACAACCGGAATGACCTTCCATTTGGATCCTATGAAGTACCTATCAAAGTTTTCGATAATATGGGCCAGTCTAAAGTCACTTTAGTAAATGTTTTACTATGTGACTGTGTTACTGAAAATGACTGTACACTTCGTACAGGTGCAAGAACTGGCAGCGGAGATGTAAAACTTGGCAAATGGGCCATCCTTGCAATATTGTTGGGCATAGCATTGCTATTTTGTAAGTCCTTTAATGACTGCAAATAATAGTCTTTAAAATAACTTTAAAGATACATTCTTAAAATCAACACTATTAGCTATAGCTGTTCATTTGTATGTAGCTGTATTTCCATTCAGCATACAAATATATTTAACCTGTATATTTGAATACATTTATTTATAGTTCTAATGTCTTCTCAGTTAGCAAAGAAATAAAATTTGGCATAGAAATATGACATTTAGCATATATTTGCTTGTGGCATATCTGTTTACAGCACACATTTCTGTTGTATACCACTTGTTGTTGTTATGTGCCATTAAGTTGGACCCAACTCATAGCAACCGCACTTTGGGTTTCCGAGGCAGTATCACTACTGAAGTAGATTGCTCTTCCTTCCTTTCGAGGAGTGGCTCGTGGGTTTGAACCGCCAAGCTTCTGGTTAGCAGTCAAAATGGTTAGCACTGCTCCAACTTAGGCATAAGCAATCATATTTATGTGATCTGGAAAACTATCTTCTTTCAATATAAAGTTTTCCTATTTATGATTTACCTGTGTTTTAAAAGGAGCTCTGGTGGTGTCGTGCCTAAGGCATTTGACTGCTAACCAGAAGGTTGGTAATTCAAACCCACCAGCTACTCCAAGGAAGGAAGATGTAAAAATTTACAGCCTCAGAAACCCAATGGGGGTCTCTGTGATTTGGAATCAACACGATAACAGTGAGTTGGTTTTGTGTTTTAAAAGCCAAACTAAACTCATTGGCATTGACTTGATTCTAACTCATGGTAAATCCTTATGTGCAGAGTAGAATTGATGCATAGGGTTGTCAAGGCTGTGACCCGTAAGAAGCAGATTGCCAGGCGTCTCTGGGTGGGTTGGAACACCAACTTTTAGTTGGTAGTGGAGTGCTTAACCATTTGTGCCACCAAAGGATCACACCTGTGTATTATTCATAACTTCACATTCTTTTATGAGAAATGAGTAATTTTTTTCTTTCTGCAGGTATTCTATTTACACTAGTCTGTGGGACTTCTGGGGCAGGCAAAAAGCCAAACGTATTTCCAGATGATTTAGCTCAGCAGAACCTCATTGTGTCAAATACTGAAGCTCCTGGAGATGACAGAGTGGTGAGTAATGTGCATCTTTCTTAAGAAATGCAAAGGATGAATTGTCTTAACTTACCATAATTAACTTTTCTCAGTTATGTATTTTGATGTTAGATAACTTGCAATATATAAAATGTCATCACTTCCATCCAAAAAAACCAAACTCACTGCCGTCGACTCAGATCCGACTGATAGCGACCCCTCCTTGGGTTTCCAAGGCAGTATCTCTATGGAAGTAGATTGTATTCGTTTGGTAATAGAGACATTTCAGTCTGGTCATATGGTGTTTTTTAATAGTGAATACTTTAACATGTCATTATTATTTTCTTCTTCAAATATTTTGTGGTTTCAACTTTAGGCTTGGCTTTTCCTGTATTTTTAAACTGTTGTTTGTGTTGCTAAAATGTTTCATTTAATGATTCAGAGATCACTGGCATAATTGCTTTAATTTTTTTTTCCAGCAACAAAAATAAAATCACTACAAGCTTTGATCAGTGTGGGAATGACTTTAATGGAGTCTTTATGGCTGTAATATGGGTTAGAAAGAAGCCTGAGGTCAAATGTATGTTTTAGCAATGCTAGCAAGTGATTACTTTGTTTTCTACCCAGTTTGTGGAGAAGTCATTATACTTCCTATAAAAATCATAATCAAAGATTTTGGTGGGAAAGATTTAGGAAAATGAATGATGGCATGTAGGAAGAGATTGAAAAAATAAAACTTATGTCAGATTAGAATTTCCTACAAAAACACAACACAGAAAAATGAGTGGACAAAGCTTTTGTGCTCTTGCTATTTTCCCTGCCAGATTCACTTTTATTTACTTATATCACAAAGATTTATAGCCTCGGAAACCCAATGGGGGTCTTGTGGGTTGAGATCAAATCAATTGCTTTGAGTTTTTTTATTTTTTTATTTTGTGTTTTAAAAAACAAACCAAACTTGTTGCCATTGAATTAATTCCATCTCATGGTGACTCCTTATGTGCAGAGTAGAACTGATTCGTAGAGTTTTCAAAGCTGTGACCCTTAAGAAGCAGAATGCCTTAGGCACTGCACCACCAGAGCTCCTTATTACAAAGATTTGTTACTATGGTTAAGATTGTTATGGCAACTTTATCTCATTCTTCTTGTTTTAGTCGAAGGGGGACTGGATTAAATACTGAATAAAAATACTATTATGACTGTTTCTGCTCTAGTCAGGTGAAGGGGAATAAAGTTCAAATAAGCATGGTACATGTATGAAAATAATAATACAATAGTCATGATTTTGAGTTGTGAGAAGTTGGTAGGACTTAAGAAATGATGTCTTATTTAAAATATTTTAAGGAGATGTGTGTATATATATATATATCTGGGAGCTCTGGTAGCATAGTGCCTAAGGCACTGGACTGCTAAGCAGAGGGCTGGCGGTTCAAACCCACCAGCAACTCCTCGGAAGGAAGATGGGGCAATCTACTTCAGTAGTGATACTGCCTTGGAAACCCAAGGAGGGGTTGCTATGAGTCGGGTCTGACTCGAAGGCACATAACAACAACAATATATATATTTATTATTATTATTATTATTTTGGAGAAAATTTACATAGCAAATTAGGTTCTCAGTTAGCAGTTTCCATACATATTATTCAGTGACATTGGTTACACTTTTCATAATGTGTCTGCATTCTCATTCTTTCCATTCTGGATTCTGTTTCCATTAATCTAGCTTCCTTGTTTCCCCTTACCTTCTAATCTTTGGTTTACAGTAAATGTTGGTCCTTGGGTCTCATTTAGACAATTGTTTAGAGGAGCATAGTATTATGGGTGATATTATTTACATTATAAGCCACTCTGTCATTTGGCTGATAGGTGACTGCTACTCGACGGCACATAACAACAACAACAACAACAGGATTGGTTTGAGTTCCGAGTTTAAAGGGTAACCCAGGATGATATTCTTGGGAGAGTTTCTCTATTTTATAATCAGTCCAGTAAGTCTGTCCTTTTTTAGGAATTTAAGTTTTGTTGAACATTTTTTCCTATTCTTTCTGAGACCAGCTACTGAGTCTCATCAGAATTGTTGGTAGTGGTAACCAGGAACCATCTAGTTCTTCTGGTGACAAGGTAGGTGAGACTATGGTTCATGTAGACTATTAGTCCTGTAACTATCTTCTTCTTTGGTTTCCTTTTTTCTCTTTTGCTCCAGATACATAGACCAAGTTATCTTAGGTGGCCACTTGTAAGCTTTTAAAATCCCAGACCCTACTCACAAAAGTAGGGTGCAGAATGTGTTTTAAGAGCTGTGTTTTTCCTGTTTCCCAAGTTGTCCTCCCCAACCTTGAGACTATGGTCCTAAACCCAGTACCCAATCTTGCAAGGTATTTATTTATACCTAGGAAGTATCCATAACTGGTGCCTTGTATGTACTTTATTTTATATATGAATATATATGTAGCACTTGCAAACATACATATACATTTGCCTACAGAAACAGCTATACATGTGTAATTATATATGCTTATCTATATGTACATAAGCATATATATCTACTTATGTAATTATGCACATATTTTTGGTTGTTATTACTATTTTTGCAAAATTGTACATGTCGTGGCTTTTATCAAATCATCTCTTATCGTTCTATACTTCTTGGTGTCATCTTTTACTTTGGTCATGTTGTTCTGACTTCATCCTTATTTGGTATTGCCTTGCCCTTCACTAAAGCTAACAAGTGTCTACTGTTCAGAAAATGATTCCCCTTTCCTCTCTATCCCTAGTAACCACCAAAGAATGTTGTGTTCTGTATGTATGCCTGTTCTTGTCTTTTTGTAATAGTGAGGTCATACATTATTTGTCTTTTTGTGATTTGCTTATTTCATTCAGCACAACATCTTCCAGATTCATCTACGTTATAGTGTATTTTGAGAACTCTTCATTATTCTTTATGAATTGCAACCATAAGGAATAATGTAATAGTATTCCATTGTGTGTATGTACCACAGTTTGTTTTTCATTCATCTGTTGAAGAGAAGTTAGGTTGTTTCCATCTTTTTACTATTGTGAATAACACTGCAGTCAACTAGATGTGCATCTGAGAAGGTTTTAAAGAAGGCATGCACAAAAAACTATCTGATCTGTGAGAGTACAGATCACTTGACATCTGCGTTTTTTTTCCTGAGTCAGCACTACATTAAGTACTACGTTTGGCTTATAATAGTGGTTGTTAGCTGCCATTGAGTCGGTCCTCAGTGCATGACAACTCCATGCCTAACAGAACAAAATGCTGCCTGGTCCAGTGACATTCCTGTGATCTGCTGCAAATCCGATCATTGTGATCCATTGGGTTTTGAATATCTGATTTTTGGAAGTAGTTCTACAGGTCTTTCTGCTCAGTGCATCTTAGTTTGATACACAGACTTACAAAGACAGACGTGTCCCTGCCTTCCAAGAGCTTACCTTCTAGCACAAAAACAAACAAACATGACGTTATATGTGTGGTACTATTCTTTTTAATAATTAATTGCTTACTTCTGTCTTTCCTCAATGCAAACTGTTTTATTTCAGTGTGCCACAAATGGCTTTACATCCCATGCTGTGGGCAGTTCTGCTCCTGGAAACTGTGGTACCATGGGATCCAGAGTCAAAACTGGAGGGCAAGAAGCCATTGAAATGGTGAAAGGAGGACACCAGACCTTGGACTCCTGCCAGGGGGCAGGGCATCACCACACCCTGGAGTTGTGTAAGGGAGGTGGACACCACACCCTGGATTCCTGCAGGGGAGGACATGTAGAGGTGGACACCTGCAGATATAATTACTCAGAGTGGCAAAGTTACACTCAGCCCCGTCTTAGTGAAGTAAGTTACTCAGTGTTCTACAAACCTGTTTTGATATTCTTTTAAACATTTAAATGATTATAATTTAATGGCTGGATCTTTATAGTAATTATTAATCTATTCACTATAAAGTTATTTTCCTCCAATTTGATTTAATTCTGTTCAGATGTTTACTCTCCCTGCTATTTTGTTTTTTAATTCTCTTACTGAAATAATGAGTGATAATATTTAAATTACTTTTCTTGTGACTTTGTGCTAATATTTACCACTTGACAACTCATGTCTTAGAAAGCAAAGTGTGGCAGGAGGCAATACTGATGTGCACAATCACTGCCTTTTTGGAAAGATCTGAGCCTACATCAATTTGGGTTTAGTTTAATGGATACAGTTTGCTTTCAGCAATAATTGCAAAATAGAAAGTAGTGAATACTTACAATGAAAACTTAAAGACTTGCTGCCACATATCTGACTTTTAGAAACCTGCTATATATTGAATTTATAGTGTGATTTATGATATAGACCAACCATGTGCATTTTCTATATGTAGGAATCCATTAGAGGACACACTCTGATTAAAAATTAAACAATGAAAGGTAAATCAAAGCAATTTTTTATGTTAATAGGCTTTGGTGTTTAAAATAATAATAATTAAATATGTTGTGCTTTTTCTTTTGGCAGAAGGTGCATCTATGTAATCAGAATGTTGATCAGAATCGTGCTGAAGACTACGTCCTTACGTACAACTATGAAGGCAAAGGATCAGTGGCTGGATCTGTAGGTTGTTGCAGTGAACGACAAGAAGATGATGGACTTGAATTTTTGGATCATTTGGAGCCCAAGTTTAGGACTCTAGCAGAAACATGCGTAAGGAGATGAACATGCTCTAAGAAGTGTTTTGTAGAAGCAAGTGTCTTTACTATCTTTGTTGTTGTTTCTTTCATTGATAAGCAAGGACTTTTTAAAAATAGAAGATGCTCTATCTGGGGCTTTTACCATTTATTTTGATGGAAGCTCATTGGCCAAATGAACATTTACAGAGAGACACTTTAAAAAAGTACATATTTTCCAATATTTGCTTAGTTTTTTCTTACTTGTTCTCCCACACAAGGAAATCTAAAACCAAGGAAATCTCCATTGTTGTTTACATTTTGGAATGATGACAACCGTCAATTATTTGTGCAATAAAATTTAATTAATTCAAGTCTACATTATAGACTCCTTGAAGTATAATCTAGTGGAAGATTAAAGAGAATTTGCTTTAACATTATCTCCAGTTAACCAGTTTTTGTTGTGGTACTTAAAAAATGTTGTTCTTCTAAACATTCTGAAGTGTATATATTGCATTCTTGATATTGTCTTTTTCTTGTAGCATGACCTGTCTTCATAAAGCACATGGAGGCTTCCTCTTGTACATCTTCTCTGTTACTACTTTGTCGGTGAATTTTAAGTTTCAAAAATGCTCTCAGAATGTACTTTTATTCTTGCTAGTTTTTGGTCTTTGAAATGCCAAATGGTGTCAGTCTGTGTCAGTCCCTTCTCTTTATCCTTAAAATGTCCCGTTTGAGATGTGTAATCTCAAGTTTTATCTCTTATCTTCGCTTATAAAGTATATTATTTCTTTTTTTTTTGTTTTGTGTAAGCATATGTACATTCTTAAAACCAATGTAATGTTTCCTTTATTGTTTCAAATATCTTGATGATTTCTTCATTACATCCTTAACAAAGAACCTTTAATTATGTCATTGAAACTGTAGAACTATGTCATGTTTTGATTAGAAGCAACATTCTACATACCCACTCCTCACTTATCAACATGGTTAGGTTCCAAAGACCAGTTTGTTATGCAAAAATTGGCATTATGCAAAAATGGAGGATGACTACATGAGATCACAAAATGGAGGATGACTACATCATTACATAACTGCCAAATTATATTATGACATAATTGCCAAATCACTGAGAAACCTGGCCCAGCCAAGGTGACACATAACCTTAACCATCACAACCAGAGTTACTTTTGCTTTGCATCCTGGCATTCATTACTGCCAGATGTACATCATTAGTTCACAAAACAATTGGATAGTAAATTTTTTACTATGCTTGTAAATGGCTAAATGTTGATAATGAGATAGATGAAAAGTGAGGAGTAGGGTATATTAACAAAAGGAGTGGTGTAATTAAAATTGGGATATGGATACAAATATAATAGCATATGTTCAGTTCATACATTTAATATAGGATGCAGTTTGTAAATGCAAAACAGTGACACTTTTTTAAAATAAACTTAAAATATCTTGTTAACTAGAGATAATTATTTTATACCTTTTTAGATGAGATGGCTAGTCATATCTATGTTCTTGTAAAGTTATTTTTTAATATTTCAAAATTATAGTTTTTAACCAATGTAGAAGTGGGCCAAACTATTTAAATTTTGAAAAAAGACAAAATTAAAATCAATAAAAATCATGTCAGATTTTGATAGATTTTTGTCATTGGAATCTGTATGTATATTGACCATATTTAAAGTGTATTTCTAATGCTTGTAATTGTTAATGTGCTTATCTTAAAATCCTCAGGTGGTTTATAACAATTATTTTTAAGGGTTAGCGTTAACTAGTTTATATTTTCAATAGTTTTATTATTACGCAGTCAGAACTAAAATTTTCCAAAGCTATTTTTAATAAATTATATACAAAGTTCTTGTCTCTTACTAGTTATGATAAAGTAGTTTAAAAGTTGGTGTGGGTTTGTTAATTATATTTCTGATGTGAGCTTAAGGGATTTCATTTTTCTTGCTTAGAGAAATGAGTGTGTACTTGAGAATCCTTTGATTATATACAATATACATATACATCTAGAACATTAAAATTTGATTTTGAAAGACCTTTGGTCCATTATTAACACCACATTTGCATAATTTTAGTATGTTGTGATTTGACTATGATGTGATGTTTTATTGGTTAAGTTGCATAAAGTCTGTGTCAGTTTTTTTTTCCATCTTAAAATGGGAGATAGTAATAGAACTCATTTTCTAGAGTAGTTGTAAGGCATTTGAATAAAAAATGTTTTTTTGAGCATGAAAGTCATACAGAATGGTCCACATAAAAGGCATTTCTAATGATACTAAATGGTTTCAAGTAAGTCACAATGTATAACCCATTTCATGTTAACAAAATCAATTAAGAAAATCAAAAGCTGCAAAGTTTTTTTTTATTTATTTTTAACTTTAGAATGTTTGTCAGTTGAGAATATGTTTCTTTCTAACTCTTGCCTCTTCAGTTTGTCATTCCCAGCATAGTAGACCATATGATTGCCCAGTTCAAAATGGCCAATACCAGTCCACTTCAGCTCATTAATGCCTAGAATATCAATTTTCATGCATTCCATACATTATTGACAGTTTCTACTTTTCTTAGATTCATCCTTCCTACAGTCAATATTCTGATTATTAATGGATATTTATACCCATTTCTTCTCATTTTGAGTCATGCCACATCAGCAATTGAATATCCCAAAAACTACTCCATCCATGTCATTAAGGTGGACTGTACTTTGGGCCATCACCATGGTAACCCTAAGAGCAATGACTCTATAAAAAGTGTATCTTGATGCAAATCTTTGCTGTGCTTTTCCTACTTGGAGGACCTGAATTGAGGAGTCAGATGGTGAGGAGTATAGTTTACAGGACTTTGTCAGAGTTAAAAGAGTTAATTAATGAAAAGTGTTGGCACAGACTTAGCACTCAATACATACTAGATACTATAATTATTTTATGGGAAAAGAACACCTGAATTGGAAATATTCACATCCTAGTATCGACTCCACTTTACAAATGACATCTTGTAATGATTGTCCCCATCAACTTTCCCAGAAACCTGACCAGTATTACCTGTGATGGTTTTGAGAATTTCATGACCCATAATAGTTTCCAGCTCTGTCATTCTTGGCACTCATGAAGCTTCATCTTACTCAGTCATAGCCCATGAATCAGTATGACAAATCTTTACACTGAGCAGGTAAAACTACTTTTTACACAGGCAGGTAAAACTACTAATAAGCCATGTTTTCCTCAAGGAAGAAAATTCTTAAGGATTTTCCTTAAAAAATGGATAGTACTTCTTCAACAGGAAGAAGGTAACAGGTATTTGCTGTTAGTTCACTGTGGCTTTTATGGGGGCTCTTTCTGTAATCATTTTCTACATTTTTTGATGCTCATCTTAAGGCTGGTTTTTATTTTAGATCTTGATTCTGTTGAGCAAACTCTGTCTTTGAACACAGGCATATTGCAGTCTTGATATCAGGCTTCTGGCCTGGTCATTCCCTTAGTAACATCCAGAGAATAAAATACTTTTCCTTCTATGTGCCTAGATTCATCGTAGTTTCAATTTCTTGAATAAAGGATGCTCCAAGGGTTTATGGGTTACCTCTGTAGATAAACAGCTCTTATTCAGGTCTTCTGTGAAACCTTCTCTTATCTTCAAGTATTTTAAACTTGTTATGCAAAAAGAGAAACATATTACATTCCCAAATCAGATCAGATCTTCCTGGATTTCCAATATAAATAGTGTTCTCCTGATTGATAGGCTTGAAATAGAACCCTTGATTCTTCTTTCTCCTTTGTATAGCGCATCTTAATTGTTACTAAAAGTAGCCAATTTTTCTGAGAGTTTTAGGAGCAATTTCTTTTCCTGGTTAATTCACTTCTTCTACTGTCTCCATTTGACTGCTAACCAGAAGGCTGGCAGTTCAAACCCACCAGCCACTTCTTGGAAGGAAGATGGGGCAATCTACTTCCATAGTGATACCACCTTGGAAACCCAAGGAGGGGTCGAAATGAGTAGGATTCAACTAGATGGCAGTGAGTTTGGTTTTTGGTTTTTAATGTCTCCATCAACCAGAAGACATTTGTGCACCTAGAAAACATTACTTGTAAAGTTTTCACTTACAGCTTTGTGTATCTGTGTGTGAATGTTCTTTTTCTCTTGTGTGGAAAGCTCACTGCAGACCAAAATATTCACATTTGTATACCTATTTGTATACCATTTCTATACCCAGAACTCAGGCCATCACTACCTTTTGATGAATCAAATTGTATTGTCTAGGTTACAAAGGAAAAAATTAGAAGTTCGGTCTTTTGTTTCCTAGAATGCTACATTCAGTCCTTATTGACATGGTTATGTCCCAAAGACCAAGTCATTATGTGAAAATCAGCATTACACGAAAATTGAGGATGACCACATCAAATCACAAAATGGAGATGACTACATCAAATGTATCTGCCAAATCACATAAATTCCAAATGATAATCACTATATAACTGCCAAATCACTGAGAACCATGGCCCAGCTGAAGTGATATAATAATCATCATAGCGTTACTGTCATCTTGTACCTCAGCATTCATACTACCAGACATACATCATTAATGTGCAAAATAGTTGCATAGTAGATTTTTTACTATTGACATAAATGCAAAATATCAGATAATGGTATACTCAAAAAGTGAAGAGTAAAGGTATTTTTCCCTTCACGTAAGTTTTTCATTATAGCTATATGATGCATGCTAGATGGCATAGTGCCTAAGGCATTTGACTGCTAACCAAAACGCTGGTGATTCAAACCCACCAGCCACTCCTGGGAAGGAAGTTTGGGTAATCTAGTTCCATAATGAAACTGCCTCAGAAACCCAAGGAAGGGTCACTATGAGTTGAATCCGACTTGACGGCAGTGAGTTTGGTTTTTTTTGTTTTTGAGATTCTGCATTGACTTTTTTTTTTTTCATTATAGAGACATCAAATTAATAGAAATCAAACATTTGCATTCACTACTTAGTTCAAGAAAGTGAGGCAGTGGGGTTTTGAAATTCTTTCCTTCAGTTTTTCTCTTGGGAGTTGCAAATCCTGTGTAAGTATTGTGGTCTGGGTCTTTCCTGCCACCAGTAATTACACTCACTTGATCTTTTTTGTAACCAGCTGCACTACACTGTAACCTGCCTTCCAAGAATTCTTGTCTGTCTTGTCTATCACTTTCTGTGCAGCCCATAGAAACAGAATAGAACAGGGAGCACTCAATGTTTGTTAAATAAGTGAATGAATTCACATGTGTATATTAGATATTTGAGCAAGATCAGACTCTAGGTTTCCTAAAGAATCATTTTTTTCTTGATGTGAAGCATACTGGCTAACACTAGTTAAAAAAAAAAAAAAAATCTCAAGGGTTACTCACTAACCTAAGGAAAATCAACTAAGAGTCATTTATGTTTTAGGAATTCAAGAAAAGACTCCTAAGCGTTTGCTAAAGCTAAGTTAATTATTTATGAAGTGTTGTAAGTCAAGCCTTCTAGAAATATCTTGAGAAACCAAGAGTCAAGGAAAGTGGCACAGATCTAAGAGCTGCCTCTGGGTTATCCTGGGAGAGCACACTGTAATGA
The DNA here is from genome assembly GCF_000298275.1 of Orycteropus afer afer. Classification (NCBI taxonomy): domain Eukaryota; kingdom Metazoa; phylum Chordata; class Mammalia; order Tubulidentata; family Orycteropodidae; genus Orycteropus; species Orycteropus afer. The sequence continues at coordinate 1,698,133 of NW_006921981.1, read as the reverse complement.
GTCCCACGAAGCTCAAGTGCCCACTGAAAGAAAGGAAATCCTTCAGCTGAAGACTGCAGCAGAGGAAAGCAATGTGGAACTGTGGGCCTCAGAGGCAGTGCCTGCATCATGCTGTGAGCCAAAATGTCACATGGAGGGTAACATATAAAACGGAGCCCTGTCCTGCTATTCTCAGACAGATATGTAAGGAATAGAGTTACCGGCTAATGATAGGCAAAGCTTAGTAAATATTGAGCAAGTTAGTTATACTTCTGTTCTACTTTTGGAACATTTGTATTCTTGTCTTTATTATTTCTTCTCCCCCAAGACCAAAATCTCGGAAAATCAGATTCTGGTCTTATTCCCCAATCCCTTGCTCCCCACCTGCTCCTTGCTCTAGCACTGGCCAAGAACAACTTTAATCACTTGCTTAAAATTATTTTCAGTAAGCAAATAAATGCATCATCATATGTATTTGAAATTAAGACATGCAACATACAGTTTATCTTAGCAAAATTCAATGTCGCTGGCTAATTTATATACTTTATATATCCAGTGACTTCCTCTAACACTTAAGACTGTAACAGCCAGTTACAGTAAATTCCTTATTATTTACACCAGTGTTTCTCAAACTTGAGCCTGCAACCAAGTCACCTGGAAGACTTATTAAAACACAGATTGCCTGGCCCCACCCTAGAGATTCTGATTCAGCATATCTGGGGTAGGCCTGATTACATTTCTAGCAAGCTCCCAGATAATGCTGATGCTGAGAATGGTCCAGGGAACACCTGAAAAATTGCTCCACACAAATCTCTGCACATAAGATCCTATTCTCAGCATGTTGATTAAAATACTCTCTGAAGTTTAGGAGGAGAACTCAGGAAATAGCTCATTTGAATTTGGCAATTTGACTAATTTAAAAATTGAATTTTAACGTACTCTTAAAAAAAAAAAAAAGCCTAAATCTAGTGCACTATACCAATACCAAAGCTGAATAGTAAAAGTGAGATTTTAAGTTCTTGATAATAGTTACATATGTCTGTGTATATATATATATATATATATGGTAGCATAGTGGCTAAGACACTTGCCTGCTAACCAGACGGCTGGCGGTTCAAACCCACCAGCCATTCCTCAGCAATCTCCTTCCGTAGTGGTACTGCCTCGGAAACCCAAGGAGGGGTCGCTGTGAGTCGGGGCCGACTCGACGGCAAATAACAACATATATATATACAAACTAGAAACTGTAAGACATTTACTTCTTATATTTTCACATGTAAGGGAACTAGTATAGCATAGTTATCCTTTACTTTACCCCAAATTCCACCAGGTATTAGTTGCATGATCATCAAGTTACTTTGCTTCTTCAAAGCTGTATACACTTTTTTGTAAAATAGAGATAATATCTTTCTAAAAATCTAGTTGTAGAAATAAAGTTACATAATATTTATACTCACTTTTCAGAGTCTAGCACAGAGAGATCCCTCAATAAAAATTAAATTTGCCACATATTTGCTGCTAGCGAGCAAGATGCAAAAATTTATACTGCATAGATTCCAAAAAGAAATCAGGATTCTCAACTGTCCAGGGACAAATAGGACTAGAAAAGTCAGCCCCAGGTGTGGCAGTTGACTCTGTCCAGGAGATGGCAGCTGTTAGGCTACACTAGGTTGTTATGTGAGAGCTGTGTCATATCTAAAAAAAACCAGGTGACAAATAATGCTCTTTGGGTGACTGTGGTGGCCAGGAACTCAGAGGGTCCTATGAAACGGGATGGGAGAAGAGCAAATCTTCTCAGCTTGAGGAGTTCTTCCACGGGAAGGGGACCAACTAGAAATTTCCCAGGAACCTAGATACATATAGGTACTGTAGCTTAGTGCCTAGTTCATCAATACATCAATTAATGGTAGCTATCATCCTCGAAAGGAAGGTTGGGCAATCTACTTCCATAGTGATACTGCCTCAGAAACCCAAGGAGGGGTCACTATGAGTCGGGTCCGACTTCACAGCACATAATGGCAACAACAACAACATCATTACTGTTAAGGAGGCCTGGCAGTGTAGTAAGGAACTCTGGTAACACAGTGCCTACTGCATCTGACTGCTAACCAAAAGGTTAATGGTTCAAATCCACTAGCCCCTCTGTGAAAGGAAGGTTGGGCAATCTACTTCTGTAAAGATTTACTGCCTCAGAAACCCAGTAGGAGTCACTATGAGTCAGAATGGACTAGATGGCAGTGGGTTTGGTTTGGTAGTGTAGTGGTTAAATCCTGGGCTTTTATATGAAAGCTGCTCCTTGACAGAACAATGTGGTAGTCTACTTCCATAAAGTTTACAGCCTTGGAAACCCTATGGGGCAGTTCTACTCCTATCATAGGGTCTCTATGGGTCAGAATTGGCTTGTCAGCAGTAGGTTTTATCATTATTATGATGATGATGATCATGAAATATATAATTATAATTTTTTATTTTGAAGAATATTTAATGAAAAAAATATAAAATACAGTATTAATTAAAAGGATATTCAGATAAGTATAATCCCAAATTTATATAAATATGAATCTCTATAAAATATACTAAAATTTTAAAATCAATACTCTCTGGGTGATAGAACTATTACGTTTCTGTGTTGCCATGGGTTATAGATTGAACTGTGTCTGCCAAAATATGTGTTGTAAAACCTAGCCTCTATGACTATGGGTCGTGTTAATGAGACATGACTAGTGTAGGATGTATTTTTAGTCAATCTCTTTTGAGATATAAAAGAGATTAAAAAGCAAGTGAGAGAAGCAGAGATGGGGGAAATAGAGCTACTAAGCCACATGAAGATCTCCCAAGAGCAGAAGCTCAGAGACAGAAGAACACTCCCCTGGAGTTAACAGAATAATCTTTCCCTTAGAGTTGGCACCCTGAATTCAAACTTCTAGTCGCCTAAACTATGAGAGAATAAATGTTTGTTAAAGCTACTCATTTGTGCAATTTGTATTATAGCACCATTAGATAACTAAGACAGAATTTGGTACTGGAAGGATGGAGTGCTGCTTTAACAGATACCTAAAATGGGGAAGCAGTTTTGGAATTGGGTACCAGTTAGAGGCTTGAAGGGTTTTAAGGTGTCTAATAGTAAAAGTCTAGTTTGCCTTGAAGAGACTGTTGGTGAATTATAGACATCAAAGCCAATTTGATGAGGGCACAGAAGGAAGTGAGGAGAGCTACACTGAACTCTCTATCATTTTAGAGAATACATATGACACCAGCAACAGAATATTGCTGGAAATGTGGACATTAAATGTGCTTCTAGTGAAGCTTTAGGAGCTCTGGTAGCATAGTGCCTAAAGTATTTGACTGCTAACCAGAAGACTGGTGGTTCAAACCCACCAGCCACTCCTCGGAAGGAAGGTTGGGCAATCTACTTCTGTAGTGATCCTGCCTTGGAAACCCAAGGAGGGGTCGCTATGAGTCAGGTCCCACTCAATGGCAAATAACAACAACAACACAACAGTGAAGCTTTAAAGAAAATGATGAACACATGATTGGACAAATTGGGGAAGGGCAGTGCTTTTAATGCAGTGGCAAAGAACTTCTCTGACTTATATTCAAAGGTTTGGTGGAAGGTAGAACTTGTAAGTGATGGACTTGGATATCTGCTTGAAGAGATTTCTAAAAAAGATCTTAAAGGGGCTCCATGGTTTCTCCTTGCTGCTTATAATAAGATGCAAGAGGAGAGAGATAGATTGAAAAATGAATTGTGCAAATTGAAAACAGAACCTAAAGATTTAGAAAATTCTGTTGGAAAAACTTTGGCAGATGTCCTACAATGCTCACTAAAGATGTGGCTATACGAACTTTTGTTAAATAAATTAATCCCATGACTTATGATTGAACCAACTACCATAAGAGAAAACCCATCAGCTTAGACAGATGGGGACGAAAAAAGAACATAAGGAGAGAACACTGTCTTTTCTTGGAATTCTACAGGCAGAAAATAGGCCAAAGGAACTACATCTATTTTTCTCCAAGAAAAGAAAAGAATGATGCCTGGAACACTTTGAAGATCAAAAGAACTGTTGGAAGGAGCATGGGAAGTAGAGCTGCTTCAATCTCAAAGGGTGAAGCCATTGCTTCTGGGGTTTCAAAGAGTAAGGCTATGGTTTCCTGGATCTCCAAACGTGGGGCCACAGCCTCTTAGGTTTCAGAGTCTGATCTTTCTGGAATGCGAGGCTCCCATTAATGTGTGTCAGGCAGGTGGAGCCACCACCCAGAGCAGAGGAGACAAGTCTACTATGCCAAAGCAGCAGCAGATCTGGGTCTGCTGGGGCTGGACTAGGAGAATGAGGTCACCCAAAGCTGAAGGAGCAGAGTTGTTGTCCCAATAGGCCTGGAAGATGGAACTGAAGCCCAGGGACCACAGGCCTCCACCCAGAATTCAGAAGGCCTTGCCAACATCTAGAGTCTTTAGGGTGGCATCACTGTCCAAATATTCTCAAGCCTTGGGAGCTAATGTAATTTGTGTTGCTGGGTTTTGGACTTGCTTGGTGTCTGTTATCCCCTCTTTCCTTCCAATTTCTCCCATTTGTAATGGAAATGTCTACCTTGCACCAGTTCCACCATTGCACATTGGAAACAGATATCTGCAGTCCAGATTTTACAGGTTCACAAATGAAGAGCAATTTTGTCCCAGTATGAAATATGCCTAAAATCTCACCCATATTTGATTTAGATGGTTCAGATGATGAGATCTTGAGCTTGGATATTCAAAACACTGGGGATGATGTGATGGAGTGAATACATTTTGCATATAGCAAAGATGTGAATTTATGGGGACCAAAGGGTGAAATGTTATGAATTATGACCCCCACCCTTAATATATATATCTTGTAAATCCTAGCTTCTTTGCCTGTGGGTATAATCCCATTTGGGAATGGTTTGTCTTTGCTACATTAATAAAACATGATATGTGTAGGGTGTATCTCAAGCCAGTCTGTTTTGAGATATACACAAGCTAGCAAGCAGAGATGGAGGAAGAGAGATGCCAAGGTACATGAAGACATGAAGAGAGATGCCAAGGTACATGAAGACAGCAGATGCTCAAAGAGACAAGGACATTCCTTCAGAGCTGACAGAGGGAATAAGCCTTCCTCTAGAACTGGCACTCTGACTTCAGACTTCTAGTTCCTTAAACTGTGAGAAAATAAATTTCTGTTTGTTAAAACCACTCACTTGTAAAATTTCCATTACAGCAGCACTGGATACCTCAGACAACATTGTACAATGAACATTTATTTGCTATAAAATCAGAAGGAAAGTTAAGACAAATGAAATATAGAGCAAGAAAAAGTTCCTAAGTTTTAGGCTTTTTAACTATTTATAGACTATTGTTGTTGTTATGTGCCATTGAGTCAGACCCAACTTATAGAGACCCCCTCCTTGGGTTTCCAAGGCAAGATCACCACAAAAGTAGATTGCCCAACCTTCCTTCCGAGGAGTGGCTGGTGGGTTTGAACCGCCAGCCTTCTGGTTAGCAGTGAAGTGCCTTAGGCACTATGCTACCAGAGACTGTTGTTGTTGTTGTTGTTGTTTTGCCGTCGAGTCGGCCCCAACGGTTTCCGAGGCAGTATC
>NW_006921981.1:1685613-1686540 GCF_000298275.1 Orycteropus afer afer | reverse complement strand
TATTTGTTCATAGCAAGCTAATTGAGTATTAGCTCCAAAAGCCTGTTGATATACACATTCAAAGTCAAATTTGTACACATTCAAGTGGTTTAAAAACAGCCCAAAAAAGTATATTTTTAGCGACTAAGAGCCTACCTGCTTTGCTTATTTGGAGAAACTGCACCCGATATCTGATGCTCCTAAATGAGGTCAAATCTTTTATTTATAAGGACTTAGGATGCTGTTGTCCTTTGAAGTTCTTGCTGCAGGAAAACCTCACCTAAGGTACACATAAGCTTCCACCTCCATTCTTCTCTTAGCCAGGGCTGTTCACGACTTCTGCCCTTTGGGCAGCTCACTCCTGCTGTGGGGAGCCACCCTTTGCATGCAGCTGTCAATGCTTTAGCCTCAATAAATAGTGACTCTCTTTTCCTGATCAGCCCCTAACCACTGAATTCATTCCATTTTCTCACTATACTTCTTCCCTTCTGTACAAAGGGCCCATCCATAGTACAGTATTTGGATTTTAAGAGACCTGATACAGCTTTAGTGTAAGTCAAAGATCTGCTTACTCAAGTTTAGGAACACAAATTCAGAATTCTTAAAAGTGTAATTCAGTTACCAGATGTTTTATTGAGTGAGATAGTACACAAATATCACTATACATAATTCATAGCAGAGCTCCCTGTAATTTTCTGTAATCCAGATAGTAAATCTGACTACTTTAGGGAAAAATTAGAATATATTGAAAAATAAGGATATCAGAAGTTCATAGATTTGATAGGTGAGGTGCACAATGAAAATAGGAAGTAGAGGTAATAAGCATTATTTTTTAAGATAAGCAATGTAGGCAGTCTTTTATTTATACTGACTTTCTTATTATACCAATTGAAAGTTTTCTTGTATGTTTAAAATGAAAAATAATATTTTCTAATTATTTTAATATCT
>NW_006921981.1:1683315-1683906 GCF_000298275.1 Orycteropus afer afer | reverse complement strand
TGAAATACAAAGTGTGACTGAGGAGGTGGTATGCTACACCCAAAAAGACCTACTTGATTTTGCTATCATGGACAGACAGAAATCTGGAGAATATGTATGGGAATGGGTACTGAGGGTGTGGGATAATGGTGCAAGGAATGTATATTGGATCAGTCTGAGTTTATTGATTTAGGCCCACTAAGTATGGGGTCTTCATTCAATGTTTCAGCTCAAGAGGTTAAGAAAGGATCTAGTAGTTTATTTGGTTGGCTTACTGAGGTATGGATTATGCGGTAGCCTACCTTAAGTCAAGTTGAAGTGCCAGATCTGCCTTGGTATAATGTAGAGGAAGGTATTACCCAGAGGCTTAGGGAAACTGGCCTGTTAGAATGGATTTAAGAAATTAGACCTCTACAGCTAGAAATGGAGAGTCCAGAGGAGATGTCTTTTGCCAGTATTGTGAGGAACAAATTTGTGAAGGGATCCCCTGCATCCTTGAAGACTGCTGTAATTGCTATTTTATGTAAGCCAGATTTGACAGTGGGAACTGCCCTAACTGAGCTAAGACACTTAACTGTGATGGGGCTGATTGGGCCCTGTGGTAGCAAAGGA
>NW_006921981.1:1680832-1681915 GCF_000298275.1 Orycteropus afer afer | reverse complement strand
ATGTGCATGCTAGAGGGTGAGAAATTCAGAAAATTCAGGCTCCTTCTACCTCAGTGAAATTTTTAGGGGTCCAATGGTGTGTGGCATGTGGAGATACTCTACTAAAGTGAAAGATAATTTATTGTATCTGGCTTCCCCCACAACTAAAAAGGAGGCACAATGTCTGGTGGGCCTCTTTGGATTTTGGATGCAAAATATCCCTCATTTGGGTGTGTTGCTCTGGTCTATTTATCAAGTGACTTGGAAAGCTGCTAGTTTTGAGTGGGGCCCAGAACAAGAGAAGGCTCTGCAACAAGTTCAGGCTGCTGTGTAGGCTGTTCTGCCACTTGGGCCATATCATCTGGATGCTCCAATGGTGCTTGAAGTGTCTGTAGCAGATAGAGATGCTGTTTGGAGTCTTTGGCAGGTCCCTATTGGTGAGTTACAACACAAACCCTTGGGATTTTGGAATAAAGCCCTGCCATCCTCTGCAGATAACTACTCTCCTTTTGAGAAACAGGTTTTGGCTTATTACTGGGGTTTAGTAGAGTAACCATGGGCCACAAAGTCACCATGAGCCTGAGATATCCATCATGAATTGGGGGTTGTCTGACCCACAGAGTCATAAAATTGAACATGCACAGCAGCACTCCATCATTAAATGGAAGTGGTATATCAGAGATCAGGATCGAGCAGGACCTGAAGGCACAAGTAAGATGCATGAGGAAGTGGCCCAAAAGTACATCTCCTGGTACTTGGTATGCAGCTATTGACCTGACCAATGCCTTTTTACTCAATACCAATTTTAAAGGACCATCAGAAGCAATTTGCCTTCAGCTGGCAAGGCCAACAATATACTTTCACAGTGCTTCCTCAGGGGTATATTAACTCCTGTCTCTACTCCAGTCACATTACCTTCCCTCTCCCAATCTGCACCTATGGCCTCATGGGGAGTTCTTGATGATTAGTTGACTGAGGAAGAGAAAATTCATGCCTGATTTACAGATGGTTCTGCATGATACGCAGGCACCACTTGAAAGTGGACAGCAGCAACACTGCAGCCCTTTTCTGGGACCTTCTTGGAGGACAGTGGTGAAGGGAAAT
>NW_006921981.1:1675885-1679428 GCF_000298275.1 Orycteropus afer afer | reverse complement strand
AGGAGATTCTTTAGGATGTCTCTTAGTACTACCATGCCCTGTGGTTAAAATCAATGGAAAATTACAGTAACCCAATTCTGATATGACTATTAATGGCCCAGACACTTCAGGAATGAAGGTTTGGGTCACCCCACCAGGCAAAGAACCGTGACCAGGTGAGGTGCTTGCTGAGGGCAAGGGAAAGATGGAATGGGTGATGGAAGAATATAGTTCTGAATATCAACTGCAACCACATGACCAGTTGCAGAAATGAGGACTGTGATCATTATATTTCTTCATTGTATATGTGCATCAAATATTTTTGTTCCTTTCTGTTAAGAACTGTGAAATGTAAACAAGGTTAATGTGTTTTGGTTGTATGAGTGTTGGTGTATCATGTTAGGTGCAAATATGACTTTATAATTGTTGTTATTTAGAGATTATATATGGTTAAGAAGATGTGTACAACTGCCAAGTTGACAATGAGTGGACTGTGATAGTTGGAGCTGTGCATCAACTTGGCTGGACCCCAACTCTATGTGGTTTAAGCAGTTGTGATGTGGGTTATTCCCATGATGGGACTGGATACATATATATATTTTGAGCAACCAATCCATTGAAAGGGAATTTCTCTAGGGGTGTGGCCTGCTTCCAATATATTTAGGAACATCCTGGGAAAAGAGACACTCTTCTGTGGATCAGGATCCTGTTGTGTTGCCTATAACTGTCCTTGAGCGAACAATCCACCATTCAGCCTGGAGATCTTGGATTCGTCATTCGTTGGAGTCAATAGATGGTATATTGCCAGGCAACCTTGAGCTTGTCAGCCCCTGTAGTTGCATGAGTTGGGAAAAGCCTCCAACTTGATGTTTGTTCCAAGAACTTGGGACTTTCCATCTTCTATATGTGTGTGAGCCATTTTCCTAAGATAAATTTCTCTTTCTCTATATGTATATATAAGCTTTACTGGTTTTGCTTCTCTAGAGAACCTAGTCTAATACAGTGCTTAATATATATAGAAATTTCTAGGAATAAGTATAAAAAACTGTTGCATAATATTATTTGTAAAACTCTATATATGTTTAGTTAATTGCTCACAAGACTTCTCATAATAAATTAAATAGCAATGAAAAAATTTGATTTGTTTCCTGGAGAACAGAATAGGAATTAACCTGAAGAGACAACTTAATTTTCTGATTATACTTGAGTATACTATTTCTCCCAAGAATAACACTGATAGTTTAAATCCTGACAGCATATTTCAGGTTTAAGCAGAAACCAAACCAAAACCAAAAAGACTATTCAAACCAAACCACACTCACTGCTGTCGAGTCCATTCTGACATAGTGACTCCTATTGGGTTTCCAAGGCTGTCAATCTTTACAGAAGCAGACTGCCTCATCTTTCTTTCTTAGAATAACTATTTTGGCTTTGTTTACCAGACTAGTTTACCTCCATAAAATTTTGTAGGAGAAAGGAATTCAATACCAACCAAACTGTTTGCTATTGAGTCTAGCCTGACTCAAAGGGACCCTATAGAGATAGTAGAAATGCCACACAGGGTACAGAAGACTGCCTCATCTTTCTCCCTTAGAGTAATCTGGGGGCTTCAAATCACTGATTTTTTGGTTAGCAGCCAAATGCTTTTAACCAGTGCACCATCACAGATCCTAATGAAGATTAAATGGTCACTTTCACTTATAACTTTCTATGAATCTGTTAATCAAATATGAGAAAAATGGTAATTAAGTATTAGTAAATCATTGATTTCCAAACTATCTCTAAATTAAAGAGACTATGTTTCAAAAGTTATGTGGGATGTGTGTGGAACAGGGGTAGTTAGATAAGGTCTACAAAGGCATGCAAGCCCCCAAAATGGCACTATTTTACTGGCCATATGCTATTTTCAGGGCATAACCCAAAGGATGAGGAAAGTCATAGACTGGAATAAACTTAGTCTATATATAGGAGCTCTGGTGATGTAGTGCCTAAGGCATTTGACTTCTAACCAGAAGGCTGGTGGTTCAAACCCACTAGCCACTCCTTGGAAGGAAGACTGGGCAGTCTATGTCTGTAGAGATATTGCCTCAGAAACCCAAGGGGCGGTTGCTATGAGTCGGATTTGACTCGACAGAAGTGAATTTGTTTTTGTTTTATTATCTATCTATCTATCTATCTGTATGTATGTATGTATTTATATATATGTGCATATATATATGTACGTATGTATGTATATTCCAAATACAAAAAGATCTTTTAAAAATAATAATAATAATAAAGGCAAACAACACAATTGTACTTACAAATGGCAAATGAGCATATGGAAAATGGCTCAGCATCATTGATCATCAGGGCAAAGCAAATTAAAACCACCATGCGATATTCATGATGGCTAAAATTATAAAACTGACAAAAATGTGTTATGCTATGGCAAGAAGGTAGCACAAATGAACTCACATATCTTGCTGGTGGGCGATTGGTCTGATTGTTTCCAGTAATGTTAAGCATAGCATCTGCCCTACGTCTTAGTAATTCTATACCTAGGGATATGCACACAAGAAATGAAAGTATATGTTCTCAAAAGACTTACACATGAATGTTTATAGCAGCTTTATTCATAATAACTAAAAACTAGAAACAGCAAAGGAATTAACATATTGTAGACTATTCATAGGAGCACTGGTGGCACAGTGCCTAAGGCATTTGACTGCTAACCAGAAGGTTGGCAGTTCAAACCCACCAGCCGCTCATGGAAGGAAGACAGGGCAATCTATTTCCATAGAGATACAGCCTTGGACACCCAAGGAGGGGTCACTATAAGCCAGAATCAACTCGATGGCAGTGAGGTTTTTTTTTTTTCTTCAGTTTAAACAATCATACAAGGCAATACTATTCAACAATAAAAGGGGCAAAATACTGATATAATCAGTATTGAATGCATCTTAAAACATTATGTTGCGTGAAAGAAACCAGACACAAGAACATACATTCTGTGCGGCAGTCACCCTATGAGGATCTCCAGTGATCTTTGTCTCCTGGTATCTGTGCCCTTGTGTAATCCCTTACTTTTACTGTGAATTGGTCCAATTGGCTTACTTATAACCAATAAAATGTTGCAGAGATCATGGGATGGGATATGAAAAAGACTCTGGCTTCCATTTTGGGTACCCTATCAGTTCTAGTTGCTTGGAGGGAAGCCAGGTACCTATGTGTTGAGCCACCCTAGAGAGGCAACTTGGCAAAGAATGATGTCCTGGGACCCAGGACCAACAGCCACACAAGTGAGTTTAGAAACAGATTCTCCCCCAGTCACATTTTGAGATGACTGTAACCCTTGCCAAGCACCTCTACTGCAGCCTTGTGAGAAACCCTGAATCACAGCCAGCATCTGAATTCCACAGAAACTGTGAGGTAGTATATGCTTGTTTTAAGCCACTATGTTTTGGAATAATTTGATGCATCAACATATAACTAATACAGTGTGTAATTCTATTGATGTGAAATTCTAGGAAAGACTGAACTACTGTTGCCTCAGGGTGGGGATGGGTATTCACTGGGGTGATA
>NW_006921981.1:1671179-1674345 GCF_000298275.1 Orycteropus afer afer | reverse complement strand
TCATTATATGTCAGAATCTACTTGATGGCAATAGGTATATAAGATGGAGATGTCAGAGAACTGAAAAAGACATGACAAAAATAAAATAGTAACAACAAAAACATGAAAAGGAGGCAAATATGTCACAGAAATTAATGGATAATTAAACATTTCAGTTAGGTCCTTAAGATGGAGTTAGAGAACCCAGGTCTGCCTGGCTAGAATCCTTGTCTTTTTTCGAGCAGATCTTCTCATTTTACTAATAGAATGTTTTACCCTTTCATTTTGTCTCAGCAATGGTAAAATGCAAAGATTTATTGTGCATTAAAAAACATTACCTCTCTTTGTTCAACATTAAATGGAATCAAGGGGAGGATTGAACAATCTTGGAGAAGGAAGACTGGTATATTTGTGGCCAGTTACTACAGTACAGTATTTCCTTCATCTGTGACCAGATAGATGACTTTGGAAAGCCATCACTGGGAGACTGTTGTCGAGCAAGGCACAGCCCATTTTATTCTCAGGGAGTATATATTGTACCAAGCCATTCTCAGGGAGTATATGTTGTTCCAAGGGAATGTGGAAAAAAAAAAAAAAAAAGAAGAAGAAGAAGAAGAAGAAAGGAAAAGAAAAAAAAAGATGCTACCTTATTATCAAAAGAACCTTTGCATTCTTACTACTTTCTACTATCTCTTTGAAGAGCAGAAGGACCTTGATTGTCAGAGTATCAATTAAGAAAGGGAAAGTTGAGTCCAGGTGACAGCAGCATCAATTATCTTGGCAATAGTACCTACAAGCAAGTCACCATAAAGGAGAAAAGATGTAATTGTACGGCATCCATGGTGTGTAGCCATTTGTAGCTTCTTTTTCTCCAGTTCTTGCATGATGTGCTGAGTAGGGGGAGCTTGTGGTCTCCAATCTCTGCATTTTTATTTGGAACAGCACAGCAGTTGAAGGGAGATAATTCATCAGAGGGTTGAGAAACTGGTCCAGATAGTATCTGATCATTACCCAAGGATGTCTTGAGTAGGAAAAAAGGATGTCTCTTTTTCTGGGTTTGGGAATATTTATTTTGAGATTAATAAAAACCAACTTATTTCTTTGGGGGTCTGGCACAGAGATTTTAGTCAGAAATTCTCATGTAAATAGTGAAGTATTATAGTTAAGCCTAGAGCTTCCCGTACCATGCAAGGATAACTTGAAATTTGGGAGAAACAGCTAATTTTATTGAACATGTCAAGTATACTGCAATCTTTGGAGAAAGAGAAAAGAAAATGGCCCTTCTATACATGTCTTTCCACATGCCTACTAGAAACACTGCTGGTCCTTCTTCAATTTCCTTAGTGTTTGGGCAGGAACTCTGTATTAGGGATGTTCATGGAAATGAGGATCTGATGTAATCCTCTACAACCAACCAGTTGCAGTTGAGTTGATTCTGATTCACGGTGACCCTGTGTGTGTCAGAGTAAAGCTGTGCTCCACAGGGCTTTCAATGGCTGATTTTTCAGAAGTAGACTGCAGAATTTTCTTCTGAGGCACCTTGGGGTGGACTCAAACCTCCAACCTATGGGTTAGCAGCTGATCATGTTAACTGTACCATCCACGACTCCAACTCTATATAGATGTGTGCAAGTTAAGACAATGGGAAGATTACCTGTTAGTGAGTAGTGCAGCTTATTGGAATACCAAAAGGTAAACACAAGTATGATATTTAAAAGCACTACATGAAAAGAATTGATTATTGTTGTAGCATTTTGCCTGCCTAATGGACTTAAATAGCTAATTGGTGGAAAGCTACTCATGTAGTAACAGAAGGTCTTGGGAAACTGGTCAAATTGAAAAGGAAAAACAAAGATGAATAAATCTTGAGATGAAATTAATTAATACATAATTGACCAAGTAATAAATTATTAATAATGTAATACTGAATGTTGAATTAAATAATTTATTGTCCTTACAGTGCTGGTGGGAAATGCTGCTTCTCTATTCCTGAGCTAGATGATAGACATTTGAGTTGGGGGTTATGCCACTCTCCCAGGATAATGTTGAGAGACGGGATGGTTCTCTTAAATTTCTGGGAAAAGAGAAGGCTGATGGGGCAGTGAATCAGAGATGTCTATGGGATGAATGACTCATGGCATCTGGAACCCAGCCCACTCACACCTGTACACCTTAGTGCTTGAGTAATGCCCTTTGAACAGACAAAAGCACACAGTGAGCTCCTGGAGGTATGAGAATGTCCGGGGAAACTGCAATCTCACTCGTGGGAAGACATTTTTGCTCTGAAGGAAATCCAAGTGAAGACTTGTGGACTGATTTCAAGATGAAGAAGACTAAATATTTATCTTATATCAGGACCTTGTTAAACCTATTTTATATGGTTCCTATAAGAAGATATCACTCACACAATGGGGATCTGTGAGATATCACTAGATGCCTACTCCACTCTCCTTGAAAGAACTGTCTTCAAAAGAAAGGATGTTTGTAAGGGAATCTGAACAGTTTAATGGAGGAGAGTAAAAGCACTGTAAAAGTTCTTGAATCACTCATTAATAAGGAGTGACTGAAAGGGGACCTTCCAAAGCTCAGTCATGGGAAAACAGGAGAGGGGTGAGGCCGAGAGAGGTTCTGGGATATCTTGTCCTGAGAAGCAAGGATTATTAACAGGTTATTCTTGACTTGAACTTTCAGTCTATTATCCACAAGTCTCCAGGGGTTCTTCTTGAATGACCAAACATTTGAGGCTGTTCCAGTGATGTTCTTGAAATCAGTGTAGGGCCGGAAGTCACAGTTTGAGAAAGGCTGTACAGGAAGAGGAGTGTCCTCTCCTGGAGGCTAGACTGAGGGTGGTAGAGGAATTACCAGTGGAGGAAAATGGCACGTTAGGTGAGAGAAAGTGACGGACCTGTTACCAAGCAAGAGAGGAGAGCCCCCTCTAAAAGAAGTGGATACATGAAGGGGTGTTCATTACTAAAAATAAAGTCTGTGAGGGCTCCTGACATTGGAGTACATATTTCAACAGTATTCTTCACAGTCGACTAGAGCAAGCATCTCTATTACTGTTTGTCATTATTATTATACATTCCTAAAAAGCATAGTGCCTACGGCACTTGACTGCTAACCAGGAGGCTGGCGGTTCAAACCCACCAGTCACTCCTCGGAAGGAAGGTTGGGCAATCCTACTTCC
>NW_006921981.1:1668881-1669525 GCF_000298275.1 Orycteropus afer afer | reverse complement strand
ATAGACAGGTTCATTAACAAAGTTCAAACTCACCAAAAAGGACCCCTGTCTACTGACTGACTTGAAGGTTCTCCATCTCTTTCAGGATGAAATTCGCCTCCTCCACATGGTTTGCCATGTCTTTCTAACCCAATTCCCAGCCACAAGGGTCCTTCCGCACTCAAAACTCACTGCTGTTGAGTCGCATCCTACTCATAGCGACCCCTCCTTGGGTTTCCAAGGCGGCATCACTATGGAAGTAGATTGCCCAACCTTCCTTCCAAGTAGTGGCTGGTGGGTTTGAACCTCCAGACTCCTGGTTAGCAGTCAAATGCCTTAGGCACTACACCACCAGAGCTCCCTCTCATTCTGAAGGAACCCCTTTCTTTTTCCTTCACGTGGGAAGCTCTCACAAGGCTCTCCTGAGCTTTGCATGTGCTCTGGCATTTTTTCTGGAACACCCTCCCAGCCCTCCCCTTTTCTCTCTTGGTACTTATCTCAAGATTCTTTGTCTCTGCTACGCTTTCTTCTGCTGAGTTAAATCAGCTGCTCTCGGATTTCATAACACCTCACCCCTTCCTCCTTCTCCAACAACAAGTTGGAAGCGAGTGGGGACTGGTGATGGCATCTTTTTTCCTCATCTATCTTTCAGGAAATCTTTGACC
>NW_006921981.1:1659562-1666371 GCF_000298275.1 Orycteropus afer afer | reverse complement strand
GAGGAGCGGAAGGGCAGGCTCAGGCAGCTCCCCAGCAACTCAGATGGTGATAAAACTTGAGAAATAACAAGGAGGGGCGGCTGCGTGTCTTCTGGGGCCAATCCTGTGGAAGGAGCAAACACACTCCGGGCAGGCAAACCTGACAGAGGCCAAGGCGAGTTAAGGACCAGCAGCAGCGAGGAAAGGCGCTCCCGCGCCGCTGCAGCTCCGGGGGCTCTGGCTCTGGCATCCCACCCAGCACCCTTGGTTCGCTCCTTGTCCCACGCCCCGATGGCCGCCGTCGGGCCGCGGAGCTCCGTGCGCGGAGCCCTCTGCAAGCAGCTACTGCTGACCCTCTTGGTGAGTGGGAGCCTGGGATGGAATGAGGACTGATCCACTCTGGTCGCTGTAGGGGGGTCCCGGGAAAGTTGGGGCGGCAAGGCAGACTGAAAGGTGACACGCATGGCTCAGCTCAATCCTGCAGGGCCGCTACCCCAAATTCGGGCCGGGAGGAGTAAGAAGAGAAAACGAACCTTTGAGGGACGACTGGATTAACTTTTTTCTTTGGAACACCGCCTTCGATTGTTCCAATTACTTGACTCACCCCTGTGTCGCTGCGCGCCCGCGGGCACCGTCGCGGGTGGATCCAGGGTTGGGATTCGCGCTCCTCCCGGGACTCCCAAGCCTGGGCAAGGTGTGGGGGAGTTAAAGTGAGACCGAAGAATTACTGTTGTTCAGTTATTACTGGAACCCCAGGCTGAGGGAAAATAAAATTAAATAAAATAAAAAGCACAGACCTGAAGGTGGGCTCAGAGGCTTCCTCTCGTCCTCTCCCGCAGGGCTCCGTCTGGCCTTGCAGGGAGGCATTAGGGACCGGAAGGGTCATAGCTGGGACCCGGGGTCCCGGCGTGGGAAACAGGCTTTTTGTTGTGGCTTCCCCAAGGGTTATTCACCGGCTTGCCCAACCACTCACCCCGCCAACGATGCGGCTAGGGGCGCTGTGATCTGGGGCGCGAGGCTGGGGTCAGGATTGGAGTTTGAGGTGTGGTAAGGGGACAGTGCTGGGGTGTGGTGTTGCCGGGGACGAGATGGGATTGAAAGAGCTGCGCTAGCCCAGAACCCAGACTGGGGCGAAGGACTAGATCTTTTTGGAGAGGAGGTTAGGGTCAGTGTTCGCAGAACACAGATGTGAAGCGGAAAATTAGGAAGCCCTACGTTAAGGAGCTCTGGTAGCATAGTGGCTAAGACACTTGCCTGCTAACCAGACGGCTGGCGGTTCAAACCCACCAGCCACTCCTCGGAAGGAAGGTTGGGCAATCCTACTTCCGTAGTGATAACTGCCTCGGAAACCCAAGGGAGGGGTCGCTATGAGTCGGGGCTGACTCGACGGCAAATAACAACAACAACAACACGTTGCATTACGCTCGGATCTTCAGACGCGACCAGGGTTGAGCACCAGACATGCGGGAAGGAGCTATAGACCTCAGAGTTGCGGGTACCCAAGGATAAGCACGGGGTCCGGGGGTTGGGGAGAGAAGGCACCACCCGGTTCGAAAGAGGATTGACTTCTTGTTGGTGCCTCCCCCGCAGGGCAAGTTGGGTCCACGCTTTGTGCTCTCTTTGAATTAACGAATTGTGAGTGCTGGATTTGTAGTTATGATCCAAGATCTGAGAAGGAATTGTACAAAATACCTGAGCTGATGAGATGAGTCTTTACAAATGCGAACTACTTACTCTTAAAATACCGTCTTCTGATATTTACCAAACCTTCTGCAGCTTTTCTGTTCGAAAGCTTGAGGCTGGTGTTTTGTGCTCACCCTGCGAAATGGACGGAGAATGGGGAGAAGAAACTGCGGAAGTGCTAGGTTCCCAAGATTTCCCTATTCCCTTGAGGGGAGGGCGTGGAAAACAAGGCACTGTCCTAGTTCAAAGGGGGACGGGGCGGGTTGGGGTGTGACCAAGCAAGAAGGGGCAAGTAAATCTAAATCAAGATAGCATCAACTCTCATTTATGACAAATGCCTTTAGGATTATTTTTGAGAAGGATTCTGTAAGGTTTAAATTAAATGGTATCTCTGGAGAGGCTTGAATACTAGAGAGTGTATATAAAATAATAATTTATTTCATCCCCTGTATCCAGTTTACAAATATTTTTACTTCCTGTCCAGATGGCTAAATGAACAACTCCATTGGCCATTTCATGTCTGTACTCCCTTTTGACTCATCTGACTGTCAACTTTTCAGTATAATATTAATGATGTAGCATTTTAGAGATGCACCTTCATTTCATAGAGACTTTATTGGATCTCACTAAAAGAGTAGCTTGTTCTGAGAGTTCTTCAAAGCAAGGCTTTTACACAAACTGAAGACATAACATCTTAGCTTTCTGACTGAATTGTGCTATAGGTTGAGGAATGTTCCCAATTTGCACTTTTTGTTTCCTGTGTCCCTTTCTTACCCTTGCCCTACCTGTTTCCTGAGTTTATTCAAGGTGACCGCAAGGTATGTCCGAGTACCACTGTGTTCCACAGAGTTTTCAATAGGTGAATTTTCAGAAGTAGATTGCTAAGCTTTTCTTCAGAGGGACCTCTGGGCAGGCTAGCCTCTGGGTGGACTTGTAGCAGCCAGGCATTAACAATTTGCACCACCCAGAACTCAGAGCCACCACCCTTTTTCCTAATCACACTCAAATACAGTTCTTACCTAGCCCCAGGAGCTCTTGGGTGGTGGAAGGAGTTAAGTGCTCTGACAACTAGCCCAAAGACTGGCATTTGGACCCAGCCAGTGGCTCCTTGGAAGACAGTCCTGGCAGTCAGCTTCTGGAGGTCACAGCCTTGGAAACCAGCCACTCCTCAGAAGGAAGATGGGGAAATCTACTTCCATAGTGATACTGCCTTGGAAACCCAAGGAGGGGTCGCTATGAGTCGGGTCCGACTCCGCGGCACATAACAACAACAACAACATATTTCATGAATGCATATGGATATAATGAAAGTATAAATACCTACACAGGATATATAAACAATAGCTTTACAAGAAACTATTCCCTGGAGAAAAGAAATAGAAATGGAAGAGAGCATAGGATTCTAGCTACATCTGTACCTTTTCTGTTAAAAAATGAAGCAAAAATCACAAAATGTTAATACAAAGATTGGGATGGGTACAGGACCACTTCTTATATTTGATTGAAATATATCATAGTTGATTTGATTTTTTTAAAAGATGTGATTAACAAATATTGAATGTATGTTGAAAAAAGCCTGTTTTCACTGTGATAACTATATGCTTAAGGACAATATTCAATTTTGTTGTTCTTGTCAGGTGTCCTTGAGTTGGTTCTGACTCATGGCAACCCTATACACAACAGAACAAAACATTACCCAGTGTTGTTCCATCCTCAAAATTATTGCTGTGTTTGAGCCCATTGCTGAAGTCTTTTAAGGGCAAGTCATTTATTACTTTAATGTCACAGTTAGCCATCCAGCTTGGACTTCCTGAACATACCTTTCCTTAATACTTAATGATGTTGGATATTTTAAAATCTTATTGGCTATGTATATATCTTCTCTGGAGAATGTCTATTTAAATTCTTGGTATATTAGTTTGTGTCATTTATCTTTTATTATTGACTTGTAAGACTTTATATATATAGAATGATTTGCAATTATTTTCTCCCTTTCTGTGGCTTGTATTTTTCACTTTCTTTATAGTATCTTTTAAAAAGTAAAAGTTTTTAATTTTTATTAAGTCTTTGATCAGTTTTTCTTTTATTGTTTGTGCTTTTGATGCTATATCAAAGAAATCATTGCCTAACTGAAGATTATAAAGATTAACTCTTAGGTTGTCTTCAAACTAGTTTTAATTCTTACATTTATGTCTGAGATCCATTCTGAGTTAATTTTTGTATAGGGTCCAAATTCATCTTTTTAAATGAGGTTATTAGTTTGTCTTAGCATCATTTGTTGAAAAGATTTTTTTTCCATGAATTTTCTGGGCAATATTAGTTAATCGTAAATGTTAGAGTTTATTTTAGGGCTTTTAGTTTTATTTCATTTGTTTATGTGCTTATCTTTCTGCCAGTACCACACTGTCTTGGTAATTGTAGCTTTGTAGTACTTTGTATATGTTCTGAAATCAGGAAGTGTAAATCCTTCAAATTTATTCTTTTTCAAGATTATTTGGGTCACTTGTATTTGCATGAGCACTAGCTTGTCAATTTCTGCAAAAAAAAAAAAAAGCTAGATAGGGTTTGTTTGGAATTTGTAGTTAAATTTGGGGAACATTGTCATCTTAACAGTATTCCATCTTTTGATCCATGAACAAGAGAGTGTCTAAATTTCTCTGAGTGATTTTAAATTTCATTCAGCAATGTTATATGATTTTCAGTGTAACAAGTTTTATACTTCCTTCATTAAATTTCTTCCCAAGTATTTTATTTTTGTTGATGCTATTGTGAAGTTCATACTATTATGAATGGAATTGTTTTCATAAATTTATTTTTAGATTGTTCATTGCTAATATATAGACCTTCAATTAAATTTTGTTATATCAATTTTGTATCATGCAAACTTGCTGATCTCATTTATGAGTTGTTACAGTGTTTTGGTTGATTCTTTAGGATTTTTTATAGATAAGATCATATCATCTGCAAATAGTGGGAGTTTTACTTTTTCCTTCCAAACTTGGATGTCTTTCATCTCATTTTCTTAATTATTCTGGTTGGAGCTCCAATACAATGTTGAAGAAAAGTGGTAAAAGCAGATATCATTGTGTTGTTCCTGATCTTAGGGGAGAAGATTCAGTCTTTCTCCATTAACTATGATGTTACAGGTTTTTCATAGGTGCCTTTTATTATGTTGTTCAAGTTCTTTTTTCTTCCTAGCTTTTTTTTTTTTTAAATCATAAATGAGTTTTGGATTTTGACAATGTTTTCTGCATTTATTGAGATGATCATGGTTTTTTTTCCCCCTCTATTCTATTTTTAATATTTTATTTCTTATTCTAGGTCTTCAATTTTGCTTGTGAAGCTTGCAAAAAGGTTATATTCAATATACCTTCTAAGCTGGAGGCAGATAAAATGATTGGAAGAGGTGAGCTATGTCAAAACAATATTTTAAAGACAGGAATTTAGTTCATCTAGCTGGAGAGACTGGCTGTTCAAACCCACCAGCCACTCCTTGGAAGGAAGGTTGGGCAATCCCACTTCCGTAGTGATACTGCCTCGGAAACCCAAGGAGGGGTCTCTATGAGTCAGGGCTGACTCGACGGCACATAACAACAACAACAACAACAAGCTGGAGAGAGGACAGGGCATCCAATCTTTGCCTTTTGGAGTTAGCCTAAATATACTCATAAACTTAAAAAAAAAAAAAAAAGAACAAACAACCAAACTCACTGCCACCAAGTTGATTCTGATACATAGTGACCTGCTTTGGGTTTCTGAGGAGTAAATCTTTACAGAAGTAGATAGTCCAGTCTTCCTTCTGTGGAGTGGCTGGTGGGTTTGCACCACCAACCTTTTGGTTAGCAGTCAAATGCCTTAGTCACTATGCCTGAATCTACTTATAAGAAAATGAAAATCAAGATATTTTTAAAAGTATGCTTCTGTGCTTTATGTTGTTGTTGTTGTTGTTGTTGTTATGTGTTGTTGTTGTTGTTGTTATGTGTTGTGTTGTTGTTATGGCATTGTTGTTGTTATATGTTGTGTTGTTGTTATGGCATTAATGACTTGTATCTGGCAGTAACAAAGGCCAAGGTATGAGGCCTTTGTTACTGCCATATATAAGTCGTTAATGTGCAACATAGTTATATAGTAGATTTCTTACTATTGTTGTAAAAGCAAAATGTCGGATAATGAGATAGTCAATAAGTAAGGAGTTACTGTAGTAACTTACCAGTTTGGTTTCTATTAAGGTATATTAGTTGAACAATGGGTTGGAAAATAGATACATTTCAATACCGATCTTGTACTACCTTTTGCTAGATGATGTAATTCTCAGGGTCAGAAAAGCAGATCCATACTTTGAGGGGGTAGGCCCTGGAAATTAGGAACCCAGAGAGAACCGCTGATCAATGGGGAAAAGTGTACAGAAAAATGCCAGTGGGTCTTCAAAGATAAGCTTTCCTTCCTTGACCATTGTACATAGCTCATATACTCCATTCCTCTTTGGGTTCATGTGAATGAATGAAAGGTGTATCTTAAAAAACTCAGGGTTTATTGCTAAAGAAAACTTATTTGTTTGTTCAGGTTGGGGTTAGGGAGGTATAAGTTCCACTTTGCCATGGTAGCAACATACACACCTTTTAAATAAGAAGATCATTTTCATAAACCTATTAACAAAAAACAAAAAACAAAAAACCTCACTGCTATAGAGCCAATTCCAACTCATAGAGACCCCCTTTGGGTTTCCGAGGCGATACATCTTTATGGAAGTAGATTGCCCAGTCTTCCTTTCGTGGAGTAGCTGGTGGGTTTGAACTGCCAACCTTCTTGTTAGCAGTCAAATGCCTTAGGTGCTATGCCACCAGAGCTCCTTCATAAGCCTATTAGAACCATATAAAGATTTAAAGAATCTTATTATATAGAAATAACAATCAAGAATTATCATTTTTTAACTGGAGGATTTATTTTTAACAATATGAAAAGATTGCCCAGATATTTGGCAAATACAAAGCGTTAGCTTATTTTGTTGCCGATTGAGTTCTGAAATAATAACTACAAAGTCAGCTGTAGTTCCCAGAGAAATTTCATAAGAGGATAGAAACCTTGCAAGGTGGAAACACACAGGGCCAGAGACAACACGACTCATAATGACCCCTCCTTGGGTTTCC
>NW_006921981.1:1642030-1659247 GCF_000298275.1 Orycteropus afer afer | reverse complement strand
GGGGCCAGAGGCAACACAAAGTCTTGCTCCTGGAACCTTGCAGGCTAAGGGTTTTTATAATGATTTTGGAGCTGTGGAATATGTGATTTGGAAAGTCTTACACAAGCAGGTTACTCATAAATCTCTGACCTTTTTGCAAGTCAGGGAAGTGAAACAAAGCTGTGGGGACAACGATATTCCTCTTGCAGTAAACCTCTGTTTCCTTCAGGGTAGGTATGTGAATGGAAGCTGTGTTCTTCCAGATGGACGCTGGGTTGAATCTTTAGTTCCCACTTTAGATCTGTTGTTTTAGGTGGTCCATGCAAGCGCCAAAGCTGGTTACTGCTGACTGCAAGCAGTGGGCTGCACAACAATCTTAGAAATAACTTTATCAGGAAGTGCCATCGAGGTTATGTCCCTTTCTGATTTCATGATTTTCAAAATGTGGTCAATCTGTCTGTGAGTTATTTCTACCCTGGTTTTATGATCCTAAAAATGTAGTCAAAAGCAAGCTTCTATGTAGCCAGTGTTGTTAATATTACTACTTAACCAATAAACCAAAGTTAATATTAAAAATGGTTAGGTATGTTATATTATAAAGAGGTTATATACAAAAATGAAAAGAAAATGTTTGTTCTCCTCAAAATAGCTATTCTGCTAAATCTCCTAATTTCTCCCAAATTCACCTGTTCTGGCTCCCCGCACTGCTACAGATGCATTGCACCTCCTGGCTTGAAGAAGATTATGTAAATTATTTTAATACATTTTGTGTGTGTATGTGTGTGTTTCTACTTTACAACTTTGAGATTTTTACTTGCAGTTAATTTGAAAGAGTGTCTCAAGTCTGCAGACACCATCCGGTGGAGTGACCCTGATTTCAGAGTTCTGTATGACGGGTCCGTATTCACAGCCAGAGCTGTTGTGTTGTCTGATGAAAAGAGATCATTCACCCTATGGCTTTCGGACACAAAGAAACAGATACAGAAGGATATTACCGTGCTTCTGAAACATCAGACGAAGGTATTCTAAGTATATTGGTATTTTAAGGTTCTGACGTGTGGTTTCTTTTTAATACTCTTTTAGTAAAAATTGCCAGGAGGAACAAAGCATTAAGAGAATCTTTTTTTTTTTTTCCTTCTGTTTTTCTCTCCTCTTTACTCCCTTCCTTCTTTCCTGCCTTTTTTTCCCCAAAACACTTGTGAGACACCGGCTTTGAACTTGACTTTGTTAAATCCAAATGATCCTTCCTCTGTGAAGATTTCTTCTACCTCTCCACACTAATGACTTTGTGAGCCACTGACAGCTTATCTACTCCTCTACTAGAGCATTTGGAATTTTTATTTATTATTATTATTTTTGGGAGCTCTGGTAGCATAATGGCTAAGACACTCGCCTGCTAACCAGACGGCTGGCGGTTCAAACCCACCAGCCACTCCTCGGAAGGAAGGTTGGGCAATCCTACTTCCGTAGTGATACTGCCTCGGAAACCCAAGGAGGGGTCGCTATGAGTCGGGTTTGACTCGACGGCAAACAACAACAACAACATTATTATTTTTTACATAAATCCCTTCACCTGTATCAATTTTTTTTTAATTAGTGCAAATAATTTAACTATAGGCATCATTGATCTCATTTGTGTTTACAGCCTCAGGAATACGGCCTGATACCTGACTCAGTCAGTAGCTGTGTGTTGAATTAATGATAAGAGAAGTGGTCCCCAGTGAATAAGGAAGTTGATTTCAAGTGCTAGTGGTTCTGATGTTAAAATAGGATGCAAATACTGGAAAATATATAAATAAGAGTATATGTGGTATTAGACTTACTATCAGTCAGAGGATTATTGATTGCTGTTCTAGATTCCACATTGTGAAGAATGCCAATTTAAAGTCACAAAAATGAGAAAAGGTTTGAACTTAGAAGAAAGTCCAGTATAACTTTCTGGAATGATGAATTGTTCTATAATGTACATGGCAAGTGCCTAGTACAATTGAAAAACTTAATATTTAAAATTTTATTTATAAAATTAACTTATAACATAATTTAAATAGCCACACATTGCTAGTGGCTACCATACGTGATGAAGCAGATAGAGCATTGAGAAATGAAGAACATGTATTTTTTTTCCTTGGGTTCCTGAAATTATGAGGCTTTTGCAGAAATGACTGGTAAGTGGTGTCTATAAATCAATATAGAGAGAATATATTTTTTATCTCTGTTTGGGCCGTGGAAGAAAAACTAAGAGTATAATTGATGGTTTTTCTAATCTGAAAATATGGTTAGTGTTAGGAAGGTGTAAAAAGGGAAATGCTCTACTTTCTGAAACCTTGCTCTACCTTCTGAAAATTCTAATGCATTCCTCATCCCTCTTCTAATGCAAAATGACCTTCATAGCCGATCTTAAGCTTCTGCAAGGTGATTGCTAAGGCTGGAGCGTCTTAGAAGTCTTAGCATTATGAGCTTTCCATTGTTATACAACAAAGTAGACAGTGGTAATTTTGTTTATTTTTTAACTTCTCTAAATTCAGGTACTGAGGAAAAGGCATACTAAAGAGACTGTCCTCAGGCGTGCCAAAAGGAGATGGGCACCTATTCCTTGTTCAATGCAGGAGAATTCTTTGGGCCCTTTCCCATTGTTTCTTCAACAGGTAAGTTTTACATTTCCTCTGATTGGGAATGCTCTACATTCAAGAGTCTGTTTTGCTCAGGTTTTAAACATTTGAAAATAAATAGATTGGATTAGAATGATTATGAAATCTGAAAAAAAAAATAACTAAAAATATAATGATATGTGAATGGTTTTGAAGCCATTAAAAGATCTTTATTTATTCATTCTGGGATCCTGGGTGGCAAAAATGGTTAAGAACTTAGCTACTAATCAAGAGGTTGGTGCTACTAATCCAAAGAGTTGCCTCCCAAGAAAGGCCTGGTGATCTACTTCTGAAAAGTCACAACCACTGAAAACGCTATGGGACACAGTTCTGCTCTAAAACTCATGAACCCCCAAAACCAAACTCACCACCATAGAGTTGGTTCAACTCATAGCGATCCCTCCTGGAGTTTCCAAGGTAGTAGCTATAGAAATAGATTGCCCAACCTTCCTTGCAAGGAATGGCAGGTAAGTTTGAACCACCAGCCTTGTGATTAGCAGTCAAATGCCTTAGGCACTACGGCAACACATGGAGTTGCCATTAAATCAGAATTGATTCAATGGCAACAGGTATTCATTCATTCACTCACTTAACAGTAATTGATCACCCACTATATCCTGGAACTCTGGTGGTGTAGTGCCTAAGGCACGTGACTGCTAACGAGAAGACTGATGTTTCAAACTCACCAGCCACCTCTTGGAAGGAAAACTGGGCAATTTACTTCCTTAGAGATACTACCTTGGAAACCCAAGGAGGGGTCACTTTTAGTGGAGTCACCCTGAGTCAGAGGCCAATTCAATGAGGCTAACAACAAACATCAAAATTAACCATATGCAACAAAAACAATTACTGCAGTAGGGCTGTAGCATTGCCTAAGGCATTTGACTGCTAACCAGAAGGCTGGTAGTTCAAACCCACCAGCCACTCCTTGGAAGGAAGACTGGGCAATCTACTTCCATAGTGACACCACCTCAGAAACCCAAGGAGGGGTTGCTATGAGTTAGAACCAAATCGACGGTAGTGAATTGAGTAAGTGGTTGGTGTTTAATACTGATGGTATGACTAGTGTCCTGCTTGTTTAAGTTTTTAACCATCTATTCAGTGTCTTTTGCAAGTATTTTTTGTTCTATCCAATGATAGACATTTGTTTCTAACTTCTTTATGAATATTGTACTTTAAACTCTGATGAGACATATTAAAAAGGATTTCTGATTCCCTAAGTTATACTCATTATAGCCAATTCTAACCTTTGTCTTGCTAAACCGCTCTCCATTTTGCAGTTCTCATCTCCTTGACATGTGTACATTTGAGATATGAGCTGATCTCTTCATCTCCTTGAGTACTTTTTCACTTGACTTCTAGGACACTGCTCACCTACTTTCCCTCTTAACCCACTGGCCATACTTTCTATGAAAGAATTGAACTCTTGATTCTTTTCCCTAAAATCATCTTTCCCATCCCAGTTAATGGCAGTTCCATCTATCACATTATTTGGGCCTTGGAATCTGTTTGGTTAGGTTATACAGAGTATAATTCTAAGTACAGTGAAACTGGTAGAAGCCAGAATCTGTATAAGGCAGAATCCTCAGAGAAGAGAAACTCAAATATTTTCTACTAGAATGAGCACCAGAAAAGTGGTCAGACTGCATCCTGTCAAAAGCAGAAAAAGAGTGACTCAGTAAACAAGTCAGTCCCATTGCATTCCTGCTTTCCCAGGTTTCACTGTAGTTTAAACTGTTGTTGTTGTTGTTGTTATGTGCCGTGGAGTTGGCCCTGACTCATAGCTACCCCTCCTTGGGTTTCCGAGGCAGTATCACTATGGAAGTAGATTGCCTATCTTCCTTCTGAGGAGTGGCTGGTGGGTTTGAACCGCCAGCCTTCTGGTTAGCAGTCAAGTGCCTTAGCCACTATGCTACCAGAGCTCCCTGTAGTTTAAACTGGTAGAGATTTATTACAGTGTATTAAATAGTGTATAAAATTTTTAAGAGAGTTGAAGAAACACACTTCAGGTTAAATTTTCAGGAATAAATCACCAAGCTTCACCATAGAACCAGCACCAAGGGCATGCTGCTTACTTTGTGGTGAGAAAGCCACTAATTGTAGAATCACAGTGCAACAGCTGTGGTCACGAAACCACCACAGTCAGGAAGCTGCTTCTACAAATGCAGCTCCAGAACAAGATTATAAATGCTGTAATCGGTGTCTGCAAAAGATTTGCAAAGAACTGTCACTAACTTGGTGGGTATTGAGAAACTGAGTTGCAGAGAAAGACAATGAAAGAAAACGAATACATCTAAATGTGATGTCAGTAAAAGAAAACTGCAGAGACAGCTGAAATGAGAAATCTACCTCATTTATATCTCCAAATCTCATGCAAGTGTATCTGATTGACCATATCTGGAACCAGAAGGCTAGATTCAAGAGATTCTGGAAAATAAAGATTTAAAAGAAAATCTTTAAATCCTTCATACATTCATACTATGAGAAGACAGAGTAGAAGGACAATGAAATGGATGTGGAGCCTGAATCTGCCATATCCTTCCATTTCTCCCACAGTTAAACTTTTAATTTCTGTATTTTTATAGGATATTTTTGTATAGCTGCATTTTTTGTGATCCCAAATAATAGTAGCTTAAGCAAGGTAAAAGCTTATCACTATCATGTAAAAGTCTTATGTGGTAAAGGGAAATATGCAAAAAGAATTTAAGAAAACACCAGAAGCCCAGACATCTATTTATTAGATCAGCCATCTCTGAAGCTGCTTCAAAATGACCCATTACTGTGTTCCAAAGAGGAACACACTCTTTCTCCTTTAGAGAGCATAGTCTGGATCTTGCACATATTATTTTGGTTCATATCACATTGACCTAAGCTTTTCATGTAGCCATACCTAATTGGAAGGGAGACTGAGGAATAGCTTTCTTTGAGTAAGCTGGTGTCAGATATGAATTCTAGTTCTAATGAAGATGGGGAGAATAGATATTAGGGGATACTAGCACTTTCTGATATAGTAAATATTGACTTACCTCTTTACACCACATAGAACCCATTGCCAACCCTCTTGGCTGTACCTTCAAATTATATTCAGAAGCTAACCACTTCTCTCTACCTATACTGCTACCATACTAGTCTAACAAATCACCACTTTCCCTTTGGATTATGGCAGGAACTTAAATGGTCTCCTTCCTTCTTCCCTTGCTGATCTACCCATCTAGTCCTAGCAATGAAGATCTGATCAAAATATAAATCAGATCTTGTTACTGTTGGCTAAACTCTCCTATTGCTTCCCACCTGATTCCAAGGAAAAGCCAACATCTTGCAATCATATCAAAGATGTGGCCCCTATACTTCAGTGCCTCTTCATCTCTACTTTTTCTTTGCCCCCTGTTCATTCTGCTCCAACCACTGTGGCCTCCAGGCTGCTGTTGAACACTCCATGTACACCTTTAACTTACTTCCTTTGTATCTCCTGACTCCTCTGCGAAGAAGAGTCTTCCCTTCTTTACTCTTGTAGCTCATTCTTTTTATTTTTTGTTAGTTCCTCTCTGTAAGATACATTCTCATTGGCATTCCACTCACTTGTATATGAGACTTACTATTTGCCTTGCCCATGCCAACCATGGGCTTTACTGTTTTTTTTTTTTTTTTAATCCTTGTCAAATCAACAGATGGGAAATTATGTCTTATTGTTTTAAATTGGACATTTTTTTTTTGATTACCATTTATGGTGAGCATTGTTTTCTTTACACTTGACAAGTTTTAAAATATCTTTTTTCCAAATGCTTATTACTGGTCTTTACTCATTTTCCATTCGTGTGTTGGTTATGTGACAAATGAGATAGTTTATTGAAATTATGTCTTTAAAATAAAAAAATAATGTAAACATGTCATATACATTGAAAAAAAATAGCAATTTTTCACTGAATTTAATTTTATGGCATATCCCCCCCCCCTTTTAGGTTCAATCTGATGCAGCACAGAACTATACCATCTTCTATTCGATAAGTGGACGTGGAGTCGACCAAGAACCTTTAAATTTGTTTTACATAGAGAGAGACACTGGAAATCTGTATTGTACCCGGTCTGTGGATCGTGAGGAATATGATGTTTTTGATGTAGGACTCTTATCTTAAATGCCTTTAACTGATTAAGCTATGTTTCTCCTGATACTCACTCTGCTTTGCATCCCTATCTCCTGACACTCTGTTAGAGCGCAGTGCATCTTAGCATGAAAAGAAAGTAGAAATACCACAGTTGGAGCTCTTGAGCTGCTCTTTTTTTTCCAACTTCCTCTACATGAGCCAGAATTAGTAAGGCACTTGATTGCTAACCGGAAGGCTGGTGGTTCAAACACACCAGCCTCTCCTCAGAAGGAAGATTGGGCAATCTACTTCTGTAGTGATACTGCCTCGGAAACCCAAGGAGAGGTCTCTGTGAGTTGGATCATACTCAACATCAGTGAGAATGTAAATTACAGTAAATTTCCAGGAAGATCGCTCTGCGTATGAGATATTCTTTCTGATAACTGGTACTTTTTCCTCTCTCCAGACCATGTCCACCCCAGCTTTCTTCTTCTGTGCTAATTGCATTTCTTTCTTTTTCCCTCTGGTTGTGTGATCCTCTGACAATGTCTAAGAACTAGATAAAACCAAACCAAACCCATTGCCACTGAGTTGATTCCTACTCATAGCCATCCTAAAGGACAGTGCAGAATTGCCCTATAGGGTTTCCAAGATGGCAGTCTTTATGGGAGCAGACTATCTTTCTTCTGAGAAGCGTTTGGTGAGTTCTAATTGCCTTTTGATTAGCAACTGAGTGCTTCTTCACTGTTCAACTAGGGATCCTGAGAACTAGATTGGGAAGCAAAATTGGAAGAAAAGATCTGAACAATTGTTAATTCTTGATATGGATGAGCTTGCAGTCAATGGGGAATAATTTAATTTAATATGGAAATGCTATTGGGTCATGAAGAGCCCTGGTGACCTAATCTTTAAGCTCCCAACTGCTAACAACAAGGTTGGTGGTTGGAGCCTACTCAGTGGCTCCATGTGTGGAAAACCTGATCATCTGCTCCTGTAAACATTACAGCCTAGAAAATAATACGAGGCTTTTCTATTCTGTTACATGGAGTTACTGAGTCAAGAGTCGACTGGGTGGCTGACTTGATGGCACCTAACATGGGGTCATGTGGACATTCCCATGTTATAAGGAAAGTAATTTCTCTTAGGAAAAAGATTCTGTTCCTAGAATGAGAAGGAAGAGTTGCTAGGTCAGCAAATAGGACATTCCCACATGGCATTTCTTTGCTTTCAAATAGAAAATTTGGTGATCACATGCTGAATAGAAATATATTCTGTCTAACATTACATGATTTTTGTTAATTAAAAATGGGAAAATTATTTAAGGTATTTTGCTAGAAAACCTCTTAAATAAATATGGTCTATGAGGTAAAACAATAAAAGGCTCAATAGTGATGAGATTAGGAATCAGTGCTTTATTTAGATAATTTACTAGGGACTTTGCACATTGCAGTGAATTTAATTGTTTTTCCTAATATAACTCTCTGATTATTGGCAGAATAAGGACTATAATGCAAGTCTCTATGTTGTTGTTGTTGTTATGTGCAGTCGAGTCAAACCCGACTCATAGCAACCCCTCCTTGGGTTTCCGAGGCAGTATCACTACGGAAGTAGGATTGCCCAACCTTCCTTCCGAGGAGTGGCTGGTGGGTTTGAACCGCCAGCCGTCTGGTTAGCAGGCAAGTGTCTTAGCCACTATGCTACCAGAGCTCAAGTCTCAAGTCTCTATATTCACATTCAATTGGTCAGTCTAGTGGGCAGAGGCACACCTGACTTCATTGTACTCTGATGTAGATTTTACTTGCAGTGTAGCTCTCTCCACAAAATTCTGAATTCCTAGCATTTCTCCATTTGATACTATGATAATTTTTTAAAAATTGAATAAACATCTTTGAAATAGTCTATCATTGAAAAGATCTACAAAATAGGTAGTAGGTAAATCATCTTACTCTCTCTTACTAGAATCTTACAATAATGATCTAGTTAACTCATACTCTCCTTTGTTGTAGCTGATCGCCTACGCGTCAACTGCAGATGGGTATTCAGCGGATTTGCCTCTGCCACTGCCCATCCGAGTGGAGGATGAAAATGACAACCACCCAGTGTTCACAGAAAGCACTTATAATTTTGAAATTCCAGAAAGTAGTAAAGTTGGTAAGACTCCTTTTAAGAATAAAATGTATTATGTTACATATTTGTGTCTGTTTTTGGAGACATTCAGTTTTTTACTGTCATGGCCATATCAGATGAGTATCTCTTTAACAAGGGTGCATTTAATCTCATCAAATTTAGTCAATATGAAATTTATCAGATATTGCAGGAGTACTTGAGTTTGCTTCTATAATGTCAATTAAGTATAAGGCAGTTAACAGTTATTCAAACCTTGTATTATATTTGGTTTATTTCATTTTATTATTATTGAGTTTATCTTTTTTCTCACTTCCAAAAGAGGACCTGCAGTGTAGAATAAATAATAAAACTAAAATCGGTATAGATATTCTTATTAGGTTTTATTTGGGAGAGGTTTGAAGGACATTCATTAAGGATACATAATTTCATTTTTTAGCTTTTTCTTGCTTTTTTTCCCTCTCCGTTCACTCTGTTATATATATGGACGTTTTTATAGCACATAAAATACATGTGTAGAAATATCATCTGCCAAACCTATATGGTCATTCACTTATCCATACCTGATTGTCTTGTCTGTCTACCTATATATCCACCTGTAAATTAATGTTTGTTATTACTAATAATGCAGGACTGTGTATGCAATAGTATTTACCTTTGTTGTCTGTATGTCTTGTGCACCTCTCCATGTCTTCTTTTTCCTTAGTGTTATTGTGCTGGTCACCTACGTTTGGTATATTGCCTTTCCCTTCACCGAAAACAGTATGTGTTTCTTACCTAGCTAGCAATTTTTCCTCCCCTCTCCTCTGTGGTAACCAACAAAGAAAGTTTCCTTCTGTGTATAAATCTTTCCTTGACTTTTTATAATCATGGACTCATACAGTCTTTGTCCTGTGATTGACTTATTTCCCTCAGCATAACATCCTCCAAGTTTATCCATGTTATGAGATGTTTCATGGAATTTTCATTATTCTTTAATGTTGCATTGTATCCCATTGTGAATTTTTTTAGCTTTTATTTATACCCTCTCTTTTAAAACTACCATCTCACTACTTATAATTTAGTGTGAATGGTAGTAGTATCCTTAGAGAAACAATTTACATGTTTCCCATCTCAAACCCCTACTTTCACATGTGAAAAACCTAAAGTGTTTAAATTTAGTAGGCCTTTAAATGTGGTTATCATGATGTCATCTGAGACTTGCAATAGGGAGAATAACCATTCACAATAAAGTTGAAAGAACTGTGGACTCAGTCATAAACGTCACCTTTGCTAACTTGACTATTAAACTTACTTAGATCTTTACTATATTATTATATCTGTTCTTCACCTTTTATATTTTACTTTAAAAATTTGATTTCATAGGTGTTAACTTCTTTATTATGCACATAATACAATTCAACAAATAAAAACTGTTTGTTTGGGGTTTAAGAAACCTAGTTTTTGATCCTGATTTGTTATTATTTCATTATGGGAACTCACACAAATCCCTCTGAGTTCCCTTACCTATAAAATGAGTTAATTTCATTCAATGATAGTGCCTAAGGCATTTGACTGCAATCCAGAAGGCTGGTGGTTCAAACCCACCAGCCATTCCATGGAAGGAAGATTGGGCAACTTAACTTCTGTAGAGATACTGCCTTGGAAACCCAAGGAGGGTTTGGTATGAGTGTGGACCAACTTGACAGTAGTGAGGATTTTTTAATAATATTTTCAGCATCACAATTTTATGCTTCTTATATTTTTCTCTTTTTAAAGAGGAGTTATTAGTTTCAGACTGTTTGTTAAGGATTCCATTCTGTTCAGTTATAGCAGAGAAGAAACATGGGCAAAACATTTTGATGTCTAGGTTAACCCAGGATGCTTTAAGCACATCCTGTCAGTGAGGACGGGCCAAGAAGGCTGTGCTGCTCTGAACTAACACTTACTTGTACCTTGATTTTCCTTAACACATGTCAGAGATTTTGGGCAAAGACTCTTCCATTAACATAAGTATAGTATTCATGAGAAGGAATTTTCAAGTCAGTATTTTAGGAAAGTTGTTTGCTGTAGTAAGTAAAACAGTTCTAGATCCAGAGAATTAAAATATCTTCCTGACTGTCAATGAAATTATATAAGGAAAATGGTATGCCTTACAAAGTTCATGAAATGATATGTGAATATAATTTATTTTCTTATAATATTAATATTACTTCATGTTGCTCTGCTGTAGATAGTTTGTCATTGGTTATAAATATGAAATTGGAACTTATGTATAGTGGTATTAATTTTTTAACTTTAAGGATGTATTATAGTGACAAAATTATTTAAAACTAGTATTTCCTTACATTAAGTTTTACTCTTATTTCCTTCAAATATGATATTTCAATGAATATGTATGTTTGTATGTGTGTGTATGTATGTATTGTCCTTTAGACAGCCTTACATACAGAGCTGTAGGCAAAGTGGATCTATGTATGGAATTCTAATGAGCATTGGGACTTTGTCCTTGTACTATAAAAAATACCACCTGTAAATACTCTTTTTTTTTTTTAAATATTTCATTATTTTAGGTGAATTTTGCATGGCAAATTAGCTTCCCATTTAACAACTTTTATACAAATTGCTCCATAACATGGGTGACAATTTTCACAATGTATAAGGCTTCTTGTTATTTCCATTCTGTTGATCTATTTCCATTGATCTAGCTTCCTGCCCCTCTTTGCCTTCTCATGTTTGCTTTTGGGTAAATGTTGACCATTTGGTCTCATACAGTTGATTGTTAAAGGGAGTACATTACTCATGGGTGTGCGTACACCATTTTAGATCCTCACCAGGAATGCATGTGAGTTACAAGTTCTCCACATTCCTATCAACAGTTGTTATTATTCTTTTTATCAAACAGTCATCTTACTTGGTGTGAAGTAATATCTGATTATAATTTTGGTTGACATTTCCCTAATACCTAATGATGAGTATATTTTCATGTGCTTAATGGCCATTTGTATATCTTCTTTGGAGAAGTGTCTACTGAAATCCTTTGCCCATTAATAAGTTCAGCTGTCTATTTACTGTTGAATTGTAACAGATTGTTTTGTTTGTTTGTTTTAATATCGTCTGGTTTCTAGTCCATTATCAGATATATGAATTGCCAATATTTTCTCCTGTTCTGTGGAAATACATTTTTAATTAGATTTCCACTACTGTTCTTAAAAAGGAAAAGTATAGGTACAGTGAAAACTTCTAAACCTATTTTGAAATTCTGGAAACTGAAGACTCTTTTCCTAAAATGCAGGAACGACAGTGGGAGTGGTTTGTGCCACAGACAGAGATGAGCCTGACACAATGCACACGCTTCTGAAGTACAGCATTTTGGAGCAGACACCAAGATCAACTGGACTCTTTTCTGTGCATCCCAGAAAAGGTGTCATCACCTTAGCCTCTCACTATCTGGACAGAGAGGTAGCTTTCACACTCTTTAGAACATCATTTTACTGAAGGCCAAAAAAAAAAAAAAAATCCCTCTACCAATTAACTGTAATTTGCTATCTTGTAAATTAAGAGTTTCTAATTTTATTTTTGGCAAAAGACAATAAGGGTTTCCAGCATTTTACCTGTTTTCATATAATTTCTCTATTAATTTATATTAAAAAAAACCCTTAATAAATGGAAATACAGATTTAAAAGGGATGAGAAAGCAAATAATATTTTTCATATGAAAATTATCATTATTCAATATTATTTATTTATTTTCTGTAGCTACTGGTTCCAGTTCTCTAGCAACTTCCATTCTCATGTGGAACAATTAGTTTAGCTTAGTCTGAGAGTATGGGTCATACTCTGATGCCTAACCAGTTATTTTATGTGATTTTTTATTAGGAAAGATAAAGTTTATGAATTTTTAAAAACTTGTAGCACTATTTGCCTGGTAAACCAAAAAAACCAACCCACTGCCATTGAGTCATTTTTGCCTCATAGTGACTCCCGTTGGGTTTCCAAGGAGGTAAATCTTAATGGAAGTAGATTGCCCCATCATCCTTCCATGGAGTAGCTGGTGGGTTTGAACCTCCAACCTTCTGGTTGGCAGTCAAATGCCTTAGGCACTGCACCACCAGAGCTTCTCATTTGTGTGATATTGACACTAAATTGTCATGTATATAATACTTTAAGTTTAAACCCTTCATGTATATTAGTATTTGGTATTTACCATTTCCTTGTTTGCCTAGGTAAGTGTTATGTCCAATCTATAGGGGAGAGATGTGACAATCAGGAAGATTGATTGACTTGTCCAAGCTCAAGTCACTGCTTTGAGTCCCCTGTTGTTTTGTGCATTTTGTCAGCTTATATTTAACTCAGAGTGAGGCATTATTGACTGAGGTAGATGAATCAATTTCTTGTATTTAAAATAGATTAATTTTGTTCCTAACACATCAGTTCCCCCCACAACTAGAATAACACAAATAGAAGTATTGATATATCTAGGGGAGATATTATAAAGAAAAATCAATGAGAATTGATTCTATAGAGGAAGAGAGGGATGGTGGGAATATTAAAAATGAATCGAAAAGAAGTACAGAGGTTTTAGTTATAAAAGTTTATACTTTTGGGGATGAGGGTATTCCATGTGATAAAGCACATAATTGTAAAATAATTAAGTTATAATGGAACCATATGAATGTGTTTTTACATCTGTGGAGTATGCAAAGATGATATGACATTCAAGTGAAAAAAGGCTTTTCCCTCATTGTTTACAAATTAATTTAAAAAAGAGAGAGAGAGAAACTTATAAAACCTAAATAATTTAAGATTGAACAATTTTTTTTTTTAAATTGTGATTTGGGTGAGAGTTTACAGAGCAAATTCACTTTCCATACAGCAGTTTACACACACGTTGTCTCATGATATTGACTACAATTTATCCCAATGCAACAACTCCCCTCCCACTTCCTCCCCATAGTTACCTCTTCCCTGTGTCCATCCCTGCATGCACTCCTGCCGCCTGAACTGTCTCCCTGTACATAAATAGTCCTTCTTTCTCCAATGATTGTTCTCTCCAAGGAGTGTATCTACCTCAGGTACATGTTCAACTCTTATGCCTATCTTTTGTTTGGCTGGAAGCCACAGGTACGGGTTCCGTTCCAGACCCGAAGGCCAGCTAGGGGCCATAGTCTCGGTGTTTCCACCAGGCTCTATCAAACCAGCAAACCTGGTCTCCCCCCTTTCTTTTTTCCAAATGTTTTTGAGTTTTGTAGGTTGAACAATTTTTAGAATACAAATTTGCAGTCAAACCAAGGTCTATCTGCCAGGTGAAAAAAGAAAAAAAAATCAAATGAGATTTTATGAGGAGTTGTTATGGGGTACACTGTGGGAAACAATACATGAAGTAAAGAAATGAATGTTGGAGGAAAACAGAATTGAGAGGAAGAAAAAACAGGGTATCAGAGAGTTTTGGAAGCTATGGTAAAATTCAGGGTGAAGTTGCTGGTTTTTAATGTGAAAGAAAGATCAGATAAAATGAAAATTGAGGGATGAGATGTAGGGAAATACAATGAAGAAGACTAAATGAATGAAAAAGGCAGCTAATAAAAAAAAAAAAAAGGTAAAAGAGAAAGGCAAGAAAGATGGTTGTATCACACACTACTGACTTCATTTCATCATCACTATCCTATGAAAACTCTCCTTACAGAAGTCATTAGTGATTTCCTAATTGTCAGATCCAGCAGCTACCTCTTAGACCCTGCATGTTGTTGGCAATGATCAAAACTCTTTTCTTCCTTTGGATTTCTGTTTCTCTGATCTTTCCTTTTCAGTGTCCTTTGACTAGTATTATTTCCCCAGTGTCTGCAATGCTATTGTTCCCTAGAATTATATCTTCAGTTCTTCCCAGTCTCCAATCTTTTCTGAGTAATGTGATTCCTGATATAATGTCAATCACCATCTACATATTGATGACTCCCATATCAGTATTTCTGAATGTGAGCTCTCCCTTATGTATGGAGTCATACAAAAGATGCCTTCTGTAGTTGTCTCCTTAGATTTCCCATAGGTACTTAAAATTCAACATTTGCAAAGAAAAACTCATTATTTTTACCCCTCCTCAAGAACCTGTCCCTCCTTTTGTATTTCCTAAGTTGGTGATACCTCTGCCTGCCTGCCTAAGTAGGGCTCCTGAATATCGTTTCCAGCTTCCTCTTTCTCTGTTAACTTGTGTATATAATTATTAAGTCCTATTTCATTCTACATCCCAAGTAACTTCTCTATCTCCCTTTCACTCTGCCCTTATTGCTACTGCCTTAGATATAGACCACATATCTCACACTATTATGTGAGAAACAAAACAATAACAAACTCACCTGTTGCCATTAAATCTAGGAGCCCCTTAACTGATTCCTTTGAGTGCAGCTCAGTTCATTACAGATTATACTCAACCTTTCTTTAATATTCTTTCTAAAACATTGAGTTCTTATTTTGTGCTCCTCCATGACTCCCATAAAACCTTTCACCATTACCTGTCACTTAAAGCATTAAACCTGTATTCTTAGTATGGTGCTTCATAATTTAATCTCTGTGTATCTTTTCAGGTCCATTCCTGTATGGCAATTTCTTAAGAGTACATACAAATGTGGACATTGGAGCAAAGCATGGATACACAGGAATAGAAGAGTGTACAGAGATTCCTTTATAAATCTAAACAAAAACCTAAACTAAATGTTGATGAATTAATTAAATATTTTCTTTGCTTTCAGACGGTACACAAGTACACATTGATAATGAAAGTACAAGACATGGATGGTCAGTTTTTTGGATTGATGGCTACATCAACTTGTCTGATAACAGTAAAAGATTCAAATGACAATGCACCTACTTTCAGACAAAATGCTGTGAGTAAAGATTATGAAAATCTATTGCTACTTTGTTTATTGTCATTCGTTAATTAATCTAATTTAATAAAAAATTTGTCATGCTGTAAAATATATATGTTTATTTTGTAAAGAAAATTAAATAAAGTTTAAATACCTGGTATATAAATCTCTTTTATTCTTTTATTAGAATTTTTTCCCTTCTCAGTAAATGCCAATGACATTAGAGTCTTCATTTATAATGAAGTTCTTTCATTTCAAATATAACTCTTATGAAATAATACTAATTGTGATTCAGAATTTTAGAAAACTTATGCAAAATCTATAAGAACAAGTACGTTTAGACTGGAAAAAATATTTACTTTCTTAGTAAAATTACTTTTTATAAAGTAAGATTTTAATGAATTATTTCTGTCCCAGTATGAGGTATCCGTAGAGGAAAATGTATTCAATGTGGAAATCTTACGATTGCCTGTAGAAGATAAAGATTTAATTAACACTGAGAATTGGAGAGTCAATTTCACCATTTTAAAGGGCAATGAAAAAGGACATTTCAAAATCAGTACAGATGGAAAAGCTAATGAAGGCGTTCTCTCTGTTATAAAGGTATGGTAACAATGAATAATTGAAAACTTAGCAAATTAACATGATCAATCAACTAATAGTTTCGGATTTCAGATACTATAAACTGGAAGAAAACTTAATGTCTAACTATTCTAAGTGTTCCCATCCAATCCTGCCTTTCTTCTATGATTTATTACCAGTTGTTTGCTATTATTTACCTACTAGCTTGTGCTTGAATGTTTTCAATTACCAAGATCTCCCTATCTCCAACCAAAAAAAAAAAAACTCACTGCTGTCAAATCAGATCTGACTCATAGTGACCCCTCCTTGGGTTTCCAAGGTAGTATCTCTATGGAAGTAGATTGGCCAACCTTCCTTCCAAGGAGTGGCTGGTGTGTTTGAACCTCCAACCTCCTGGTTAGCAGTCAAATGCCTCAGGCACTACACTACCAGAGCTCCTCTCCATGTCTCCATGTTTAGAGATCTATGATTCTAATGTGCTTAAGTTTTTCTTCCTATGACATGGGTCATAAGTTTTTCTCCTTATGACCCATGTCTTTGGATCTGTTCCTATCTTTAATGCTATATAAAACCAAAAATCAAATTCACTGTTATCAAGTCAAATACGACTCATAGTGACCCCTCTTTGGGTTTCCAAGACAGTATCTCTATGGAAGTAGATTACCCAGTCTTCCTTCCAAGTTAGTAATCAAATGCCTTATGCACTATGCCATCAGAGCTCCCTTAATGCTATATGGAATACAGAAAATGATTTTGAAAAATCTTTCCCATTCATTTGAAACTTACCTTCTTTTGGACAAATATTCCAATTCAGTTAACTATTCCTTACATGATATAATTTAGAACCTCATATTCTACTCTTTACATCTATTGAATATATGCCTGGTTGTCTCTGATCTTTTTTTTTTTTTTTTTTTATTAGGATTTGGGTGAAGATTTACAGAGTAAATTCACTTTTCA
>NW_006921981.1:1639765-1641930 GCF_000298275.1 Orycteropus afer afer | reverse complement strand
AGCAGTTCACATATACTTTGTCTCATGTCATTGACCAAAATTTACAATGCAGCAGCTCCCCTCCCACTTCCTCCCCATAGTTACCTGTCTCTGATCTTTTTAAAAGTGACATTGAGTATACAAAATAGTATTGTAACAGATAACACTGAATGAACTCATTCTCTGTTTTATATATTGTAATATTCTAGGGCACATGTTATGTTATGAAGGAAGGTAGGACCCTGTTTGGATTGGAATTTTGATTTATGTTCTTCGTTCAGAAACAGGAAAGGACTTTGTTATGTGGACAGGTGTAATGTTCACTCATTGAATTCAGGAGGCTTGTCTGCTAATAATATTATGGTGGACCTTTGTTATTTCCTCTGTGAGAATTTCCAGGGATTAGAAACTGAGACTTGTAAAGTTTTCTCCATATGTGAATAGTCAGATATATTGGCTCCAGATGACTCTAAACAAGAAAGCTGTCCCTATGCAGTTTCTACAATTTTCTCTGCTCAAATAGAGTATTAATACAAACTACTTTAAAAGACATGAAGCTTTATAATTGAGAAAGAAAATTAATGATAGGAACTTGTAATAAGAAAGGAAATGAAGTATTTCCAATTCTTTTCCCTCTTATTGGCCTAAGTCTGCTTCTCTATCCCCCTATACCTTGTCTTTTTTTTGGGAATAAATCAAAAGAGTAGTTTGGGACCCTGGAATGATAGAGCATGGCAACAGCAGGAGCCTAAGCCAGAGACCCAAGCTCAGACACCTTGGTGAAAATCCTACCTGTTCTTTGGTCAGAAACCTCTCATGTAAGGCCATTACTCAAGGCTTGTTTGGAGAAACTTCATTATTATTATTATTGTCTTATCTTAATGGATCTGTTTTGCTGTGGAGACAAAATTTAAGTGATACCAGGAATTAAATTGTTATAAGAAGCTTTTTTCTTTTTTTAATTTTTATAAGTTTCCTTACCAAGGGTGACCTATAAAAATATAGCAGGAATTGCTTCTCCGTAACTCTACAAAACCATTTCAAGAGCTGTTGAACCAGTAATGACTTATCACAGAATCACCTTTCTCTGTAGCAGAGGCTAAAAGTCAGTACTGGGAAACTGAACAGAGCCCTGGTGGTGCGAGGGTTAAGCACTCAGCTGTGAACTAAAAGCTTGGTGGTTTGAACTCACCACTTGCTTTGTGAGAGAAAGTCTGCTTCTGTAACTATTACAACCGTGGAAACACTATGGGGCACTTCTACTTTGTCCTACAGGGTTGCTATGAATCAAAATCAACCCCACAACAATCAGCCTGGGTTCTTTATTGGCAAATTGTAAACACAGAATTTATGCAGCACCATTCTTATTGATGAAAATTCAACTGCTATTTGAAATCCTAAATATATTCTACCCTGATATACATATATTTTATTTTAAAGCCACTGAATTATGAAGAAAACCATAAAGTGATCCTGGAAATTGGAGTAAGCAATGAAGCTCCACTTACTAGAGATATTGCAAGCCGACCAGCAACCATGAACAGAGCCGTGGTTGCAGTTCATGTGAAGGATCAGGATGAAGGACCCGAATGCAACCCACCAACCCAATATGCACGGCTTAAGGAAAACTCAGCAGTTGGGTTGAAGGTCAATGGCTATAAAGCATATGACCCAGAAATGAAAAATAGCAATGGTTTAAGGTACAAATAAATTTATAACTATATATTAATGTATTTGTAATAATTGAGACCACTATGTATTATAACTCACATCTACATGTCACCACAGTAGAACAAACCGACAGACAAGTTTGTCCTGCTGTTGGACACCTCTCGTATCCCCCCCACCTGGGTCCCTGTGGCTGACTGTTCCTCTGTCTGGCTTCCTGTCTTTTAATCCCCTTTCTCCTGCTCTTCTGGCCTGCTTCTTTGGGCGTCCCTGAGTTTCCCTCCTCATCTACTCCCTTCGGCTGATTGCTCTTCTCTTTGGCTTCCTGGGTTTTATGTAGACGTGAGTTTTGAGGCTAAGCCTCTGGTGTTTAAAACCCAGCGAGATGCACCTGGTGCATAGGTAACAGCCCAGTTTATAAACTGAGACAGACTAGGAAGAAGGAAGAGGCCGTCCACTTCTGAAAGAATTGGCCAGGGAAAACCTTATGAATAGCAAAGAAACACTGTTTGGTACAT